>NC_142672.1:20533700-20541707 GCF_964200805.1 Pocillopora damicornis
GTGGCGAAATTATTTTCTGGGGTTGAATCCAAAAGGACCATATCTGACTTTAGAAAAAGAAAAAGAAAATTCTTGTGCTGTGTTCACCAACTCCATAAACCAGTTATATGAAATTAGGAAGTTTCAAGCTGCAGACTTGCAACGATGGATAAGAAATGTACAGAAAAATGTGATGCACGTGCAAAGTTGTTGTTTTGCTAGAGGATATTACATGGCCGCACGGAGATAAGAAATTTCTCTTCAAGTGTTGAACAAGAAGAGAAATTCCGTATGTCCAAGCGGCCATGTAATGTTCTATTTATTATGTAAACACCAATGAAATACCAAACCATTTCACTTTAACAGTTTTTTGGTGTGAAAGGCACGATTTATTATCTAGCCATAGCAAAGGTGATATTTTCACATGTGAGGATAACATGTTATTTCCACCTGTGAAGATATCAAGTTTTTGCAAGAAAGCTCACCTAGTATTTCATTGGTGTTTATATAATAAACTGATTTCTTTTTTGCCATTCGTTGCCGTTGCTGTGGTTGTTGCTTAAGCTCCCCACTGTTGTGATCCAGAAATGTTGCTACCATGGTAAAGTGACATCATACTCCTTCTCTCTCTATTGGTTGTCATATCTCCCCTAACTAAAACACTCTAACACTGTGGCAGGGCTACAAACCCTTTAAGTCCCAAGAGTCACCCAAAACAGTTTTCTCCTCACAACATCATTACTTCGTTAAAGGAAAAGATTATGACAACCAAATAAACACCACAAGGAGAAGGGTTTCATCTTTCAACAAATTAATTCTCTCGACTAATGCGTTGAGATTATTTGGCAAATTGTGTATTTAGGTATTGGGGCTTAAAGGGTAAAAGTGTTTTAATGATGTTAATATTGTGACCTTTATTTTAAAAAAATAGCTTTCTAATAAAATTACTGATAAGTTACTGAAGTTTTGCTTTAGGTGGACTGAAAGCCAAGTCCACTCCATCCGATCTTAGGTTATTTTTCTTCTGTTTTTAAAATGACCTGGCTATAAATTTAAATTTATAATGTGGATTTGACTACTGTATGACATATTTTACTGCACAAGTAAGGATTTCACATTCTGTGGGAGAATTGTTATTTACTTCAGGCTCAATTGAAAGCCAAAACCACTGTTTCTGGTCATACTACCAATGTTTCTTTTTTCAAATGACCTCCTTTGCAAGCTTGGAACTACAGAAAAGTGATGGTGAAATATATACCTTTAATTCCGCTTTCCTTACAGAGTAGGTGGAAGCTTGAAGTTGCCCAGATGTTTTCATCTTTAGGCAGCGCACCGGAAACGGGACAGGACAGATGTTTCATCTGTTAAGTTAGCGGAAGCTTCCCTTGTAAGGTAAATTCAATGATTGGCAGAGGTATTAATTTTTCCAGACTAACTGTATGAAATCATCATGATTAGAAAGGTAAATACCAAAGGCTAAACTCAACATTGTTCAATCACTTAAATTTCACAAGTGTGTGTTCACTGCAGAGTAGGTGGAAGCTTCTAGTTGCCCAGATGTTTTCATCTTTAGGCAGCACACCGGAAATGGGACAGGACAGATGTTTCATCTGTTAAGTTAGCCAAAGCAAACTTTGTAGTGAATACAAATAATGGGCGACAAGTTTTGGTTATGGACCATGTTATTTCTGCAGTAAATATCATTCCCCTGTGGGTCATTTGAAAGAGAAGCTCTGGATCCCAAAATACATGATGGACAGTGGATCTGGTTCTATTGCTTTTAATCACTGCTGAACATCGCTTTACTTATTTAAAATGGCAGTGAAATGAGGTGTCAAGACCTGATGGTGAATCCCTAGTGTATAAGCACTCACAAAGTAGATAACTTTCTTGTATTGGGATCAGTTTTGGTTTAGATTGGGAGACTTTTGACAAAGGATTCAGCATGTTGTGCTCTTATGATTTTCTTTCTTCTTTTAAGATTTAGGCCATGGCAACAGTAGCACTACATGAACACTGTAGTTATTATTTTTTAATAAGTGAGTTCATAATCTCTTCCAATTGGCAGTGTTTTTGCATCAAGGCTCTATGCCAGGTACCACACAGAAAACACACAATAGGTAATGGGCAAAATTCTGGTGGCAGGGAAGTGCTTAAATCTAGGGGTAAGGGGACCAGGAGAGAAGCCTTCCTGGGGGGAGATAAGATCGAGTGGTACTGGGGGTAGCCACCCTAGACAGGAGTCCTGGTAGTCTCTGGGGGTGAGGCCCTTATCCCCCAGTCACTAGGAACTAAGGGGAACTGGGAGGGGTGGCCATCCTGGGTGGAGTAGAGATCAGGTGTAATCGGGGGTCTATACCCTGGAGTGGACATTTTTCCAGACCTGTCTCCAAGGGCTAAGCCTTACTGTGGGGTAAAGTGCAGCCAGGGGTTGCACTTCCCTGCCACTACTTTTATTGGGAAGCAAGACAGTAGTTTCACATCCCAGGAACTTAATGAAGGAATAAGACCTAGTCCAGTATAACATCATAATATAAATGATTAATCTTTAACATACATTTAAATGTAGAAGAATAAAATAATGATCTGCTTCAAATACGTTCTGGTCGTGCTAAATATATACTGAACATAATTAATAATGGAAAGAGCTAAACAAAGTTTCCAGTCAGAACAAAGGGTGGGAGGGAAAAAACGCTGTTGTTAATGAACCGAAGCCCTAAGAGAACTGACTGGGAACGGACAGTGTACGGCAAATAGAGGAGCTCATGTGCATGATGAGCATGTGGTAATAAGAATGGAATCCTAGTGCAGTCTAGTAAATATATCATGCTACATTACAGTGGACTTTGCCAAAGGAGAAGGATACATTGTAATTAAAAAACTAGTTACTGTTAATTGTTCTTTCTTGTACTTTGAGCTAGTACCTGCCATTACTTAATTAGTACAAAAACTTATTCAAATGTTGAATTTTGTGTGGCAAAAGAATAGAGACATGACTGTTGCTAGTACGTCAATAAGTGTGGTTTCATAGGGCATAATTCTCAGGTTTATTAACATCAGTTTATGCTACCATAAACTTGATTTTATCCTTATTTTTAGAAATTCGTTTAAATTTAGTAAAACTTCACTATCTTGCTGATGTGCTTTCTACGTTTTGGAGAGAAAAATTGTTTGAATGGTTTACCCAATGTCACTCATTGTAATGCAGCGTTTTTTAAAGAAAATACAAGACAAGACTAATAAACGTCAGTGGAAAAATTTGGCGGTGACATTGCTCAAACCGATTCTTTAAAAAACCGTCAACTAGTCGATCTCTACTCAGATTGACTGTATTTTCTATGACATGGTATAATTGAACTGATGTAAATTAGTGTTAATTCCAAATTCTTTTGGAAATAAAGTTTATGCTTTCAGGGGGGATCTTTATCCACCCCATGACTTGTGTTCATTATACACACTTTAGATGACCCTTTTTTAATTTTTTTATTGCCTTCGAAATGCCTCAGTTCATGGTCAAAATTTGTTAAGGGGTTAGTTTTCCTATAAAGTGGACTGATGCTGTGTCGGTTGCGGAGTGGAAGTTGGAAAATTGTTTAGTCAACTAGGTTGACATTGTCACCTCAAAAAGATGGCGATTCGAACGTTCATCCCTCGTCAGAACGAATACTATCAGAAAACCGAAAGCAAATGTGAGAAAACACTCGCAAATCTGGTCATTTGGAAGTAATGCAAATTTTGTCCAAAAGTAAATATTTGCACATGTTACATGGGTAAAATGCACGGGAAAGTTTGTGGATGTAGTTTGGGTAAACGTTGGAAAACAGTGATGCATACATATAGATTTGCAATATGTTTGCTTAGATTTTTGCAGAAAGCAAACATTATTTTTCCACAGAGAGCAAATCTGGAGTAAATGTACACCGGATTTGTTGATTTGCGGAGGTATCAAATACGAAGCAAATGTAAAGTAGATTTCAGGTTTACGTCGTATTTGCACGCAATTTCAACGGAATAAACACCTGTGTTTGCATCATAATTACTTCTGGTGATAATTTTGGTCAAATTTAGAAGGCTAAATTTGCATCATATTTACTTCTGTCGCAAACCTGTTTAAATCCGTTTTTTCGTGCAGTGTGTAAATGCCATGACTGTCCTGTTTAGGACAAATTTGTGTGGTCTGGTTGCTGTATAGGCAACTGAACCAAGGATGTTTTGAGTTCTGAAAATAGATTCTTTCTGTGTAAGGGCAGTTCCAAATAGAACTACAATCTTCCTCTGAGTGTTGATCTCCTTTTCTTTCTTTGAGGCATTAAGTTTGCTGCCCCAGTGCTAGCATATGTTTTCTCGGCTCTTTTAGCTTTTCCAAGAAGAATAAGAAACAAAAATAAAGGCTGAGCTGTAACTCTCTTACTGGTCAAAGTGTTTCTAGTAACTACAAAGATAAAAAAGCAGCAGTACTGTGATGCATAAATTAACAGGGGTAATGATTCCTATTACAGTAGCTACACATCTGGATGAGCAGACTACAAAGAGATTCTTAAAACTGGTATTTCTTATTTTATGTGAGACTACAATAGGGTAAATAAAATTATAAATTTATGTCCAATCATGCACTCTTCTCACTGCAACTGTGTAAGAAACAAAACCAATAAACTAACAATAACTCTTATTTTTACCTAGAGGGTTCTTTTCTTTGACTCCAGAAGAACAAGAAGAAATGGTCAGCTCTGAAAATTTTTTTTTTTTAACACAGGTTGAATATACATAAGGTGTAAGCAAGAAAACTGGGACCAAAAACAAAGTGGAAATTACTTAAATACACTACTTAAACTTGTAAACTAACTCAAATGTTGAGAGTCAGTAACAAAGGCTATATAAGTTGTGGTTACACTTACGTTCTGCCCACGGTTTCCCAAGGGGAAATTGGCTTGGGATGGGATCAGCTTGGGTTTCCGGTTTGATAATATTTTCCGGTTACATTGCAAAATATTGCCTGAGGTGAATGTTTGACCTCGCTGTGTTTGGCGGGAAATTTAATGCATCATGGAGATCGTAAACCGCGAGATGTATGGTCTCCTTTCAGTCATTCTTCTTCTTCTTTTACGGCAATATCCGGTTGATTCAGCGATCCAAAACTTCCTTCTAAGATGAATGCGTAGAAGGCGTCTGCGATTACGACTTTTACAATCACTCCAGATGTTGTATTTGTTCTATAGAAATCGTCGCCTGCAAGTTGCTCGCGGGCCAAGACATGCTTGGGTATTTCCTTGTCCGCAGAACTGGTTCCAGGAACTTTTAAACAGCAGAGCTCTCGATCACTGGTGGAAGGAAAACTTCCGCCTGTCTCGGGCTACTTTTGAGTATATCTGTAGGCTGGTAGGGCCAGCAATAGCGCAACAAAACACTAGAATGCGTGACGCTATTCCAGTTGAAAAGCGAGTGGCTGTGAGCTTGTGGCGTTTGGCGACTGGCGAATGCTACCGCTCATGTGGACTGATGATCTGAATGGCAAAACCTACAGTGGTTAAGTGCTGTCATGAGTTTGTAGAAGCAATTTGCTGTCTGCAGGATGACTTCATAAAGTTTCCTTCTACAAGGGCGGAAATAAGCAGGAAAATTGAAGGTTTCACTGAGAAGAGCAAGGTTCCGAATGTTGTTGCAGCGATTGACGGTAGTCACATTCCTATAAAAGCACCAAAAGAGAATCACGAGGACTACTTTAACAGGAAACATTTTTACAGTTATTTAGTACAAGGGATTGTTGACTCTTCTGGACTCTTTTTATCTGTTGCCACTGGGCTTCCCGGGAGTCTGCATGATTCTCGAATGCTGCGACTAAGCGATGTGTACTGGGCCGCCGAAAACGAGAACATTCTCATGGAACCTACCCTGGATTTGGGGGGAACCGTAACTCGCCCACTTGTGCTGGGAGATTCAGCATACCCATTGAAGACCTGGCTTCTACCAGTTATCAAAGATAATGGAGCCCTTAACCAAGACCAGAAGAAGTTCAATAAGGAACTCTCTAAATCACGAATAGTTTCTGAGCATGCGTTTGGTTTGTTAAAGGGTAGGTGGAGAGCACTACTGAAGCGCTTGGATGAGGATCATTGGAGGATCCCAAACACCATCAAAGCATGCTGTGTACTTCACAACATGTGTATTATTCGAGGGGAAGAATTTGATGGAGATGTCGAGGACAATAGCGATGATGACGATGATGATGACAATGGAGTTCCCAGCCAGGCTACAAACGGTGTTCGACTGGCTGTAATTGAATTTGTAGCAAATCAATAATTTTTTTTTGCAGTGATGCTCTCTGTTCCGTAATAAAATAAGGTACTATGGACACTAGTGTAAAGGCCTTCCATAGTAAACACCTCATGAACAGCCGCAGAAAATGAAAACAGAGGAGCCCGGTTTACTTGCAAGTAACTGATCAATGCTAGACCATGTTTCTGTTGTTGGCCCTTTATAATTTCAATATTGTAAAACCACTCCCCTGATTACCCTTTTCTCACCATTTACTAACAACGTTTGATTGTAAAACTCTATTTTTATTAAAATTTTCATTAAAAGAGCAAAACTGAATTCCCAGGTTTAATAATAATCATACAAGCTTTCATGTTTCTCGTGAATGTTCTGAACTATAACTGACGCAAAACTGTAACATGGCCATGCCTAGTGGCAGCATTTAAGAAATTATGTGAACATTAAAATATAGAAATATCACATGAATTTTCCTCGTAACACTTTAATCTATTAATAAAAAAACGTGAGAGTTCGTTTGTCGTATTGTGTATAAAATGGTTTAAAATTCACGTTCAGTGTCCTTTAAAACAGAAAACTACAACTTGAACAATTGATTTTTTAGTTGTGTATACCGTAAAGAAAAAAATTCTTTATTTTTTTAAAGAGAAAATCTCGCCCAGTTTGCCCAAGACAGAAAGAGTAAATTCCTGGTGCCTTTGTTGAGAGTCGCTTTGGGATTTTAACAAAGCCTCGAACATCCGCTGGTCTTTCTCGTCTGCTTTCTCGATGGCTGCTTGTTGTGCCTCCATGAGATTCAGAATGGTACTTTCTGCCTCTTTTCCATCAAGGCTTGCTCTCTTCTTCTTCTTTTTTGGGGGGCAGGGTGAATCCTCTTTCTCATTGGGCTTTTCCCCAACAGCGACTGTTGTTGGATCAGCAGTAGTAACAGTAGCTAACTCGTCACTGTCCTTACTCTCAGAATTCGTCGCGGAATCCTGTGGCCTCACTTGCATTACTCTTGTCTCTTTGACAAATTTCGGGTTCACTTTGTCGGACCCTGACATGAACTCATCGATCTCATCGTAAAACTCAAAGGTCTTACAGTCCCTTCCTGTCTTGTTGTTGTTATCTTTGATGGTTTTGTATTTGTCGAACAAAGAGCGCCATTTGTCTTTAATCTGGGCTAGTGTTTTCTCTGATTCTATGCCGGCATTGCAGCAGAAACTAACAAAATCTGCCATAATTGAATCCCATACGCTTTTCTTGCCATGGCTACTCTTTGTGGACTTTAAACGATCGTAATTTTCCCGGCAGGCTGCAATCAAGCTTCGTGTTTCTGCATGTTCCCAGCTTGTACGCCTGCTCTTTTCTGTGACACCCTTCTCACCAGATAAGTCAGCTTGAGAACTACTGATTGGGCTACAAGATCGCTGAGCCTCCTGAGGAACGTACTGGTAAGGTATTCTTGGGTTGCTAGTTAAATAATACAGATATGGAGAGTACGCTCCTGGTTGATTTTGATAACTCTCTTGCTCTCGACTTCTCTGAAATAAATAACCGTTGTACAACGGTGTATCTTCCTCACCATCGTCTAATCTAAAGTTGCTGTGAAAAAAAAAAAAGAATTACAAAACTATGCCGCACTAAAGGAACTCAGATAATTAGGGTATTTGAGAAAAGACGAGTAAAATATACTCACTTTGGACCTCGAAAGTTTGCCATGCTTGTTACCTCGTGTCCCGAATTTGGTACGTGCCAGAGCATTTGCCGCGAATT
>NC_142672.1:20541907-20549407 GCF_964200805.1 Pocillopora damicornis
GGTCTGCTGAAATGGCTGCCTTCTCCAGAAAGGGGTCCTCATGGGAAGATGGCTGGGCAGCTGTGTCGTCCATGATGCAGTCGGAATGAAAGTCAGGAGCAGGTGGTGTAACACAGCAAGGAGTGTTAGATAGATGCTAGGCTGAAGCAGAGATTGCATCAGGGATGACAGGCATGAGGTGGGGTACCAGTATCGTCTTCATCATCGGCGTTGTGTCTGCAACATGGGCGAGGAACACGCAAGGGGTCAGCCAAGTCTAAGGGTACCTTGAAGCACTTGGAAAGCTTGACATGTTACGATGAGCTTTGTAACTGGGAGCCAATGAATTTTTTGATGTCACAGAAGGGTGAATCTATGGGTACAACAAGGTAGCAGTTGCAGGCTCGAGACTTGTTCCAATCAGAATGAAGGTACACTGGGCCACCAACATCAATGAAAGGAGTAGGACACCTGTTGTGCAAGGGGGCTTTGGAGTGCTCACTTAGGGGGTGGTTGGATAGACACTGCTCGTGCTGGAGGGCGATTAAATGGTCATCAGCAAGGGTTATCTGCTGTTTCAAAAACTGGTCCCACTGTGTCCACATTTCTCGCAAGGATAGGCCACGTGAACGGATAGAGAGTTCAAGGCAGAAGGGGCTACAGAGACCCTAATTTAGCCCTGCCAAGCTCAATTGTAATTCTATGCTTCTTTAAGAGTGGGTCATCAACGAGAGCCTTAAAGCCAGGTGCAGGGTCAGTACGGATCACGGCAGATGGGCCATCCATAGGGCGCAGTTCCAAGCAGAGCTTTACAATGGCATCGTGTAATGTTTGATGACACTCATCTTCAAGAGATATGCTGGAAGTGTAAGAGGTCACAGTAACGTGAAGGACAAAGATAAGCTGGCGAGAGCATTTGATGACATCTGCGGGAAAGGACTGACCAATAGTGTTGGATGGTGGGGAAGTGGACTGTTCAATACATGCGGTTGGAGAGCTTTGGATTGCTGCACAGGAATGGCATCCATCAGAGACAGGAGATGGCCTTGTCCAGATCGATAGCGTATAGATAGCATTTGACGACCATCTTCAACTGGTGACAGGATGGGGGGTTGAGTTGTATGTGAGGAGCGGTCAAAAGGCCATCCAAAGCTTGGTGTGGGCCAATAATGCACTCTCTGGACAGAGACATGTGACTTGTCTCCGTGCGTCACGTAGAGGGTGGCGCCTATTCCAGGGTCCCTGAGTGCTCCATCAGTAACAATCCACAGCTGGTCTACGGGTCTGGGTAACGTCATTGTGAATGTAGAGGAAGGCAGTGTTGCCACCGCAGTACAGATCATCAGCGCTTTTGGCAACAGATTCGTCTCTTAGTAGTGGGCCTAGGACATGGCACATAACCTCTTCAAGGGCAGTTTCCGAACTGGGAATACCCATAGCGGAACAAACGTTTACTCATACCCCTTTAAAGAGAGTGGCAACGCCGTAATAGTTCATGGACTCTTTAGCCAAAGGTATTTGGTAAAAGGCACTTGTCACGTCTGTGATGATGATTTGTGACCACTGGGCGATGCGACGCAGGGTGGAGCATGTTGGAAGACATCAAGCTGCTCTAGGTGGTCAAATTTCCCTTGTAATATGCTCTACGAGCATATTACAAGCATACTGGGGGAGGCGGCCTTTTCGTTGTGGGGGCTTAACGGGGCCCATGTTGACCTCCGCTTGGTAAGGGCCTGTGGATCGATTGTAGCCTGGTAACTGAGGTTCAAATACGGAGTCGTACTTAGTGAGCAGAGATTGGAAGTGGGCTCTGACAGCCTCAGGTAGAATGACAAATCTTCAAAACAACAACAGAGACATATGAGGAACTTCTTAAGCGTGCTAAGTTACCTACGCTACATAATAGACGCTTACAGGACATAGCAATACTAATGTGTAAAGTAAAGAACGATCTAGTATCTAGCTACATATCTGAGATATTTACTCGAAAGGGTACTCGTTATAACCCTAGGAATAGTGACTTTGAAATACCACGATTTAATACTATACGCTATGGTAAACACACACTTAGGTATCAAGGACCATATATCTGGTCCAAATTAGAAAATGGTATGCGTGAACTACCAAGCCTTAGCATCTTTAATACTAAAATCCGTAGAGTTGACATGGCCAGCCCAGTGGAAGACAGTGGCAACTGCTGCAATCTTTGCAGCATGTGATTTTTCTAATTATCTGCATTGTACAAGTATTTTTATGTTATCTGAACATTGTTAATATTTCTAAATATTTTAAAATTTTAATGCATAGTTTATCGGCTATATTGTTACTTATTATGATACTGTACATAATTTTTTTTATTAATTTTGTAATAGTAGGTGTCCCCAATTAGCTCTATGAGCTAAATACATTGACACGGTAATAACGATTTTATTATTATTATTATTATTATGATGTCTGGGTCTACTTGGACAGATGCAGATTGACTGGCGCGACCACCTGAGGCTCAGAATAGCCATCTGCCTGCTGGACGGACTGAGCACTTGACATGATGGGACATCCGAGGTGTTTTGCGGTAGAGTGACGGATCATATTTCCAGTTGGAGAGTAAGGAGATAGACGGGTCTGAACATGGTAAGCAACGACGTCAGGAAAAGGCAAAGTAGTTTCAGGACAGGGTGGATCAGGATCAAGGTCGCTGGTGGTGTCTTTTTCGTCGTCGATACCGATGATCTGTCTCACTTTTACCATGAAGCGCCTGTCATTGTCAGGGAGGAAGGTGTACTGGTTTGTGTTAGAGTGACTGGCTTGCTTACATAAGGGACAGACCTTGTCCTGATGGGGCTGCATGGTGTGGGTCTTAGGGTCACTCCTGCTGCCCGGACGGGAGCGACGGAAAATCAACTATGTAGAATCTAAGCGTCATCTGAAGCGCAGATTTCATCAAGGAGAAAATTAAGTACCTGAGAGATCTCGGGTTTAATTGAGGCGAGGGTGCAAGATCTCACCTCACCTTGCTTAACTTAACGAGGGAGACTGGGGTGAGTGAGTCTCAACCAAGTAAGAACGACAAAGTTTGCTAGGGTAGGAGTTAGTTCCTCATCCTCTGGAACATGTTCACTATGGTGAATTAAATCCTTAGCGTGTAGTAAGGAATCTTCTACAAAAGCCACAAGGCGTTGGTACAGATCCTCAGGGCGCTCATCCTCTGCAAGGTGTATGTCAGAAAAATCGATAACTTTTGCGCCGGTAGCCTGGAAACCAAAGTGTTGGCGAATAGTTTGCCAGATTAATTCCAATGATGTTGAATTTTTCACCAAAGTGCTTCTGGAAATGATAGGCAATGATTTGCAATCTGACCTAGCATCAGCTAGAGAAAGTTGACTTTTGTCGAGCGAGAGGTATGTGATCGCCATCGGCTTCGAGTCCTCGAAGTGGTTGGGCTCTAGTCTTTTTCAACCATTGAACGCCATCTGCTGGGAAGGGGGCGAAGTTGCTGTCTAGTGATAATTTTTAAAGAAGATTTTGCTTCCAGTTCTCGAAGCTATTGATAGTTTCCACCTTGGACAGGCATCACTGTCTAGGTGCGTGGTGAGAAGACGCCATTACACACGATGTGAAAATCCGGGAAGTGCTTTCACGGTGGAGGATACACTGTTTTGGCTCCTGCGGTCGAGGCTTAAGAGTTACTTTCTATGGTAAAATCAAAGGGCTCTGAGAGCCAGCTCATTCATGTAATGGATAATTTTTTTTTGTATCTGTTATTGCTGGTCATGAGAATTATTTGGGGTTACCTCCCATTCAGAGGCTAATTTCTTGGCCTATGTCCCCTCCTGTGAAGCGCCATTTTTTTACATGCATCTCCCCTAAACCCAAGGAGGATCCCCATGCGTCATAAAAAAATGGACAGTGTCTTGATATAATTGCCACATTCACATAAATAATTGAAGTTAACACAAGATAAGTTTATTTCAAAATGAGATAAAAACATGAACAGCAAAATTATGGTAATTGAAACTGAGCAGTGTTATAATCCCAGATACAGGAGTATGATGCATTTTTTTAAACAGTGCTTCTCATGCTGACTATTTACAAGCAGGTAGTTAATTAGTCTACATTAAAAATTACGCAATCAAAGCAAAGTAACAATAACACTGTTAGGAATGGAATGAGGGCAGTAGATATTTTTATTAAAATTTGGAATAAAATCAAGTTCTGAAGGATACTAAGAAAGAAAGTAAAATATTTGATTATTTGTTTTCTCTGATTAAGAGTTGCCATCATGCTTAGATTTATATATATGGTAGTGAAAAAGTTACCATCTTTCCAACAATGAAATCGTAACATTAAACAATAGCTTTAATAATTAAAAAAACAACAGTAACAATAACAATTGGAAAACCACCTGGGCAGGTTCTGTGGTAATTAAGCATTATGAAGTTCAATGCTTTTTTGTCCATTAAGAATATTATATAAAAAAAAAAACAAACAACAGTAACAGTAACAATAACAATGGGAAAACTACCTGTGCAGGTTCTCTGGTAATTGAGCATTATCAAGTTCAATGCATTTCTTTCCATTAAGAATATTAAACAATATAAAAAGCACATAAATTGCAAACGCTTTCGTTAACTTCTCCTTTTTGTGCAAAGAATGTAGCAAATGAACTTTTAACCATAAATTCTATTGTTTGTGTGAATGTCAGTCAGCACCACCAAGTTCAATTGATTTTACAATTTTGTCATCCATAATAACTTGAAAACATAAGTTGCTGACATTTAGAATGGTTTCTTCCATTATATTTGCAGATAAGTGGTCAATGTTTTTGTCTGTGTTGTAACCGGGGGCACTAGCGATTGTTTGAAATAACTCACTTAGAACAGCATGTGTACAAAAGAATCTTCCCATATTTTCTCCACTTTCGTCTTTTATCACGATGTTTGCCGTAGTACACGTTTCTTGATCTTCAAGTTACAGTTGATACATTTTATAATATTTAATTCAGGAGCATCTGGAATTTTGTACTTGCAATTTATGCAAATGTATGTCTTCTTAATCTCTACCGCCATTATAGTACCGGTGATTTTCTTCTTTCCCTTTTCATGTAGTTTTATGTTTTCAGCTTCACTGGTAATCTCACCTGGAATGTCGATGTTTTCGCACTTTTTAATCGTTATTTTTGTGGAAGAGGCGAGATAAATTTTTTTGTACCAATTCAACTTAAGTTCTTTGAAGTGATAACAGCTGTGCTGTTCAACTTCGGCGATTTGATTTTCCCACAGAGTTACAGTTACCACTCCAGTAGTGTCAGTGACAACAATGTCATATTTGGTGAGGTTTTTTTTCGCGTGTTTTGAATACACAGTTTCCTTATCTCCTTTGAATAAAACTTTAGCTTTCAGTCCTACAGATTGACCATTCGGTGCACTTTGTAGAATTTGGTCACTTTGGTCGGTGTTCGATGCTTTCCATTGAAACGCTAAGTTTTTAGCTCGTTCGATTCTGGAGTACTTGTTCATCTTGTATTCTACACCGTCGCCATATCTTCTTTTTTGTGGGCTGATGCTTGTGAGGGAAGTAGGAAGTTTGGCTTCCTCCCTTCGTTTCAGCTCATCTTTTTTTTCTGCAGTGAAACAGATCACTCGCGTGTCTTCTTGGTTTTCTTGAATGGTGAAGTCGAAGTATCTAGCAGATTTTGGATTGGCAGGTATCTGTATTTCAGAAACAGAATGGATGTACCCATGAACGTCTTTGTAAGGGCTGGATGCAGCAGATTTTGTTGGAGAATTCGAAGCCATCTTGTGCACGCACCAACGGCAAAAGACGAAAGAATTACAGGACGCAGAGTTGAGCACGTGATATGCGCGCGCACGTTACATGAGGGGGGTCGAAAAGATTTTAGTCGCGCGCGGGTGACTAAAGTGCGAGTTTCACGAGACGTTGCGTGTAAAGAAAATGGATGCACTATTTTTTGAATAAAAATAAACATTGTTGCTAATTAAATAGAATAGAAAACTACTGCAGCACTAATTACACGAACTTGAAGTCCTTATTCAGAACATAACATTATGAAGTAAATGTACTGCGCAAAAAGTAAACATTTTTAAATGATTTTATAAAATAAAAACCCTCTTCTAATTTTAGGCTAAAGGGGTTCTTATATAGACGGGGGGTGGGGGGAGGGTAACTGTCAAAGTTTAGCCTAACAGGTTCTCAAACATGGAAAATGATTTCTAATTCTTAAATATTGTTTGTGTCAATATTACTCTGTTTAGTAGAACATAGCATGGGCCTGGATAATAATAATTTGGTTTTTGAACTCCTTGTATTTATTCCTGCGTTTATTCTGGCATTGTTCGTTTATTCTCACGTGTTTTGATTCAATTGTCCCCTATTCAAGTACTGAAGACAAAAGCCTTTGTTGTCATGCAGGAAAATGAATTGTAACTTGAAAACTTTTTTTCCCTTGGGCTTTGGAAGGAAAGCAGGAGGACCAGAGTTTGCATGAGGTTGCATGTTTTTGAAAGGCACAATTAAAACATTTTTCTATGCTTTCTCTGATAACTGGAGGCAAATAACCACCAAATAATTCCTGACATATTTATTTCTATTTTTATTATTTCTGGGTCAAATTATAATTTAATTTTTTGTATACAATAATTGTAACAGATGCACACTAAAGGCAGGTTGTAGAAAAATTATAATCTGACACTGTCTTTGTAGATGTTGGGAATAATGGTTGTCCATTAAGTTAAGGCATACATATTTTGAGTCAGATGAGTCTTCATCGTCACTATAACATATTATAACATTCAAATTCCTCATAGTAGTTTTGCTAATTACACATCACTCATCATGATGAAAACAATGAAAGGCAACAAGTTCTGTTCCTTTAAAGGGGGCAGTATTGGTCAAGGAATTATGATCTCATAACAGTAAAATTCGTTTTTGTAATATCCTGAAATGGGAAGTCTGCATCAATGTATAGATGCTGATATTATTTGAAATTTACAGTATTGAGGTAAGAGTGTTGTCAAATAATTTGACAGTAAAATTTCTCCTTGCAGTGTCCTGAAATCAAAAGTGGACATCCATGGCCGTGGGCAAGCACTCTTATTTCATTCTACAAACAGCACATGTTCCAGAGGCTGATATCATCTTTAGCTCTTGAAAATGGCTTGAATTATACCAGTATAAAGGCATCAGTTATTGCTTAGCTGTATTCCACAGATGTCTTTGTCTTTTTGTGTTGAATACATCTCTGTGTTGTGTATTTTCCTTCCTCATTACTGTAGTTGTTCTACAAATTAAGAGACAATTTAATGTTATTGTTTGATAAATAATTTTTATGTGAAATTGCATCTAAAGCCTCTACAACCCCCTTAGTGCTTTAGGTTGGATATATTTAAAACTTACCTGCCTTGTGTGCTCAGGGGCCTAGCAAACTTAACACAGGGATACCATCCTGTAGGGTTCCCATCCTGTAGGGTTCCCTGTCTTGTTTGATGGTGGTTTTAGTGAATT
>NC_142672.1:20551907-20556907 GCF_964200805.1 Pocillopora damicornis
TTTAAACAGTCAATATCACGTTCAGAATGCTTTCCTTCTCTCAGACGGTTAAGCACCTCTGCAAACTGTTTATCATCTTTTTGCCTCATTATGTCTGTTAATTCAAATAAACTAAAAAAGTCTACCCACAAATTAGTTGCTAAAGTACTATAAGATGTGTTTGGATTTTCAAAAATCGATCTGTCAAAAACAGGTTTTAACTGGAACAGATCTCCAACAGTGATCACAGTTATTCCTCCGAATGGTTCCTTGTTTCCCTATTATCTGTTGTAACCGTAGATTAAGGAAATTGAACATACCACTTCCTACCATTGAGATTTCATCAATGAATAGAACTTTTAGTTTTCTTAATTACTAGGATACCTGTGGTAGCCCAGTCATAAAATGCCTTTGTTTTTTTGTCGTCTTTTTTTTTTCCTCCGCCACAAAATGGAAAAATTGCGCAATAGTACCCAGTGGTCATTGGGCCCTCAACACCATGACAACTAACTGTGATCCAATGAGGGTGAAGGTGTTCACATGCTGATCACGTGTCATCATGATGATGATTGACGTTGTCATGCACAGACAGGTTCGGGTCACATGACGAACACGAGATTTTTGCTTATAAAATTCTTTCGTCTTTCATTACGCATTTGTTGTGGAGTTGTTGTTTTAGCGATGGAGGTTGTCCGTTTTTGGGTTACGATTACTTGGAGTTTCATGGTGCAAACGGCCAAAATACTTGCAGACGCCTACACAAGTCGTAGTGTTCGCGGCCAATCCACACTAAAAGATGTTATTGAGTGGTATTTATGGAACGGATTAAGTCGCGAACGCTTGAAGGCCAGGAAAGCCTTATATGCTTTGATAGCCATGAAAGCCTTGTGTGCTTTGTATGCCAAGTATGCCAATGTCTTAGTTGAAAAACCTACACTTGTTGAAAAAAGAAAAATGCTAAATCTGAAACCAAAGTGCATATACTCTGTGCAATCTATTGAACAACACTACTACCGTGAGACTGAAGAACAAAAGTCTAATGGATGCAAACTGCTTGTGAAGATAGACGCCATGTTGGATTCATTTGATGCCAAGGAACGTAGCTACGATAACAGTGCGAATGGTATTAATTTCACGATCAGAAAGGTGAATCTTATGTTTTTTTTTCATTGTAGCTGTATGGATATTCTTTTTTAATAAATACATGATGCAAAATCCTGTGTTTTTTGTGTTCGATGTTATTGTGTTATCTCTTGTTTACGTAAAGTTGTCGATTTCTTCAACAAATGCTTCCTTGAATAGCTTCGATGAATGTAAGGTACTTGAGAAAACTGCTCAGTTATCTGTTATTGTATATGATGATAAGCTTAATGATAGCAATGATGAAACATTTTCATTAAATACAGTTTGCAACTGTAGATCTCGATACGACAAATTTGATTATTTTAATCGCCCACGTACGCAGGTATACGTGTTTGTAGTCGTGAGCCCAGCAGAATACCAAAGAAAAGAATTACACGTATTTTGAAGAAATCCAGGATAGTAAGACGTTTACTTCGAGCCTACGTCAGAAAAAGCATACCGAAGTCTTCCCGAATGCATCTTCTTATATATAAAGCTGGTGAAAAAATATATGCACATGTAATCAGATGTGAGAATAAAGGAACAACGAAATATCCCTCTTGTGCAGTTAGGAGAAAATATCGAAAGTCTAACAAATACAGGATACTGAAAATGCAAAACCAATATCCACATGTAATAAAAAGTACAAAGCCAAAGCAGTTGAATGCATGGAGGTCTAATTCAGTACCAAATGTTTATAAAAATCTGTATCACAGGGTAAATCATTTTAAGTCCAATCTGTCTGGGGATATAGAAAAAAACCCTGGTCCTGTTATTAATTCTACTAAAACAATTCAAGCTCCTTACAGCCAAGATAATGTGGCAATGTTTGGGTTAAATGCTGGTACACAGTGTGTAGCCATGTCACTTGCATTCCTCATATAACAAGAAGAATGGTATTGTATCCTCAATGGACTTGGTTAATATCATGAACATTGGTAATGAATTGTATTCTGGTCTATCAAGTCTATCCAGGCAATCCTATTTACTGTTAACAGAAGTACCTGAAATGATAATAGTGTGTGATATTACTTATCAGCTTCAATATAGTCCAAGCTATACTGGTACCATACGTGGTACTCGTGAAGTACAAGATTTTAATTATTGTATGTCATTTGCTAATGCTATGGAGGCTTTGCTGGGACAAAATTATAATTCATTTCTTTTAACAATGCTTAGTACTACAGTAGGTTTTTACTGTAATGGTGATGATAAGTTTAAGATATTTGATTCTCATGGTAGAGATCCATATGGTATGCCCCATCCTTAAGGAACTTGTGTACTGTTAGAAGTTAACACCTTAAATGAGCTGATAGACTATTTTCAAGGTCTTTATCAAAATTCAAATGTTTTATTTGAACTCAAAGGTGTACATATTAATGAAAAACAATGTGATATGACAGACATTTTTGACCAACAGTTGTCAGCTATTCCCGTCAAACCAAATCATGCAGATGGTAAAATTACAACCAATCATATTCCCTTGTTATGCTGTTGTGCCACATCTTTTTATAGCATTTGTTTTTCCATCATCAAATATTGTGGGTATTGGAATTCACAGACTCTAAATAGAATCACTGACCATGCTAACAAGTTTTACAAAGAAAAAGTCAACGGCGATAACCATCCACTGACTATCAACAATTTCCCAAGGACCCTTCAAATATATGATGCAGATATTAATATTGCCTTTAATTTGGAGAAACAAGGAATACTATGCTGTACATCACTTGGTAGCAAATTATCGCTTCAGAAATTAATCACAGATAATACTAAGGATAATACTGGGATTTTAATGTGGGTTTCAAATTATTGCTTCGGCTGTATTTTTCAGCACAACAATGTGAAGACAAAAGCAAAAAGTGTCAAGTACTATATTATAAGATTCAGTCCTAAGGGCACACTTGATATATTTGAAAAAATTAATGACATAGATTTTCTTATTCAGTCATTAGTGGA
Source organism: Pocillopora damicornis (assembly GCF_964200805.1). Classification (NCBI taxonomy): domain Eukaryota; kingdom Metazoa; phylum Cnidaria; class Anthozoa; order Scleractinia; family Pocilloporidae; genus Pocillopora; species Pocillopora damicornis. Next base: position 20,554,968 of record NC_142672.1, read on the forward strand.
TATTGTAAAAAAACAATTCCAGAGTAAAGATGTAGAGTATTGTATTAAATTTATATGTTGTTCATCTAATTTGTCAAATGCTGGAAGACAAAAGGTAATGGCAAAACATAAGTCTCATGGTCAGAGAGAACTAGGAGCAAAAAGGAAAAAAGAAAGCTATGCACAAATGGAACCTGCCATGAAAAAAAAAGTTTTGTCTGATAAGGCAATGTGGTACAAGTCACTGGATCCTGCAGAAAAAGGAAAGCTTTTATCTCACAGAGCTGAATGGTATAAATCACTGGATCCCAAAGAAAAAGAAAAGCTTTTGTCCAAATCAGCAGATTGGTATAAATTACTTGGTTCTGCTGAAAAACAAAATCTTTTGTCTAGTAGAGCAATTTGGTATTAATCATTGGATACTTCACAAAAACAAAGGAGAGCAGAATGGTTTAACTCACTCAATTCTGCACAAAAACAAAAAAGAGCAAAATGGTATAAGTCATTGAATCCTGAAGAAAAAGAAAAACTTTTGTCTGGCAAAGTAGAATGGTATAAAACACTGGATCCTGCAGACAAAGATAAGATTATATCACAAGTCCAAGCTAATAAGGAAGCCCATAGAAACTCATTTCAACATGGTTTAGATCATAAGATAACAGCTTTTCAAAGTAAAATTAGGGAGGGTCCATATTATATTTGCTCTGTTTGTAACAGAATACTATACAGAAAAGCTGTTATCCAGTTAAAAAAACAAACGTACAACACTCGGCAAGAACTGTTTACTGACATGAAGTCATTTGATGAAAAACAGTACATTTGTAAAACCTATCACACAAAAGTTTTGAAAGGGCAAGTCCCATGTCAAGCTGTATGTAACAAATTACATGTTAATGAACTGCCACCAGAGTTGTCCATTCTAGGGAAGCTTGAACAGATTCTCATAGCACAGAAAATAGTGTTTGAAAAAATAATAGTCATGCCCAAAGGTCGACAAAGAAAGATTAAAGGTGCAATCTGTAATATACCAGTTGATTGTGATCAAACATGCAATATATTACCACGTCCCCCAGAACGATCTGGAATAATATTGTTGAAACTGAAAAGAAAATTGGAATTTAGAGGTCATGTCTACTTTCAACCTGTGCGCCCACAAGTAGTACTTGATGCTCTCAAGTGGCTAAAGACTAATAATCCCTTATATAGTAATATAGGTGTGGATATTGACAATATTGATACAAATCTCACAACTTTGCAGCAAAATGAGAATGTTTCAGAGCAGAACCCAGTTTTGAATACCATAGGTGGTGTAAGAAACAGCAACTGCGTATTTGAGAATTACCAATCAAGATTTATTGGAGTTCCATCTAGTCGAGCGACGTTTACAACACGAGGCTGAAACCCTTGAGCACATGCTTGTGCAATCACGCGTAACATCGATCTGATTGGTTAAATTAGCAATAACAGAAACATGTGGTTAAATATCAAAGTAACACAACTTGTCACATCTTCCTTTCTTTCAACAATAAGTGAAAAGAACACATTGTCATTAAAAGGCTTTTTGAACAAAGTTCCTCCTTAAGAGGTGACATAGTCTTTAAGCCACGCGGGTGGCTTTGTGCTCCGTTGTGATCTCTGGGACGCGGTGGTTTCTGTTGGTACCAACGGAGGGCATTCTTCAGGTGGAGAAGTTCCGTCGGTCCCGACACTTGGGGGTGTGGGGTCCTCTGGGGCATCCATGTCCTCTGGCAGTACGGCCTCGGGTGTTTCTCCTGTCTTCAGTAGCTGCCTTCGATTTCACCGGTACACTGCTTCTCCTACTTGCACTCTGAAGCTCCTGGGGCCTGCATTTGCTGTGCATGTTCCGGGACTCCAGGTTTTTTCACCGGGTAGTCTCGGTTTACGGTCAACTCGCCGACGGACCAACTCGCCGACACCAACTCGCCGACGTATAAAATCGA
>NC_142672.1:20569407-20574407 GCF_964200805.1 Pocillopora damicornis
GTCTAAGAATGAGGTACCCTTGTACAGGATACCTCCTCATTAATAATTTCAGTCTTAGGAACCAGGTGAGTAACTTTCCCTAATACCACTTTAAACTTATTGTAGTTTTCAATCCTCTCAACTTCAATACAAAAAGAAAATCCCTAAGACAAGTACTTAGTTTCCAGTTAACAAAGTATTTTATTTTTTCCATACAGATTTACCCAAAATTAACAGTGGTGAAGACCAAAGAAACACCAATAAGATTTACATAGAACCAATGTAACCATGTGACAACAATGAAATATTTACTCCAAAAAGACATATCAGCCAATGGAAGACTACAATCATAATATAGTATTCAAACATGAATTACTTAATGGCAGACTGTAATGGTAACCATCTTCTGTGTTTGATGAAACTGGACCATAGTAGGCCAGGAGGCTTTTACTTAACATCAATGCCAGGAGATCAACTACACATCAGCAACTGAACAAAACCTATAACAAGAAACTATGGAATGCAAAAGATTAATTGACAGTGGCATGTTGAACACCAGTCTTCATAATGAACAAAACTTATTGGATAAAACCAAAAAAATCCTATTAACTTTTCCCGAAAACCAATGGTGTATTATTTACACAATACCAGCCACAAAATACAAATAATTCACTAAATTGCATAGAAAATATGACAGAGAATCAGACAGAACATCAAAATGCAATGGAAGCCAAGGTAATAAACCTAAACAAGACCTTCTTCATACTTATGAACTACTGACCAAAGATGCATGACATCATTTCCTGCAGAATATCCAAAAAAAAACATTGTCTTTTGACCTATAAAACAACAAAATATAATGTTTGCTCCATATGTATTTGAAAGCTAAAAAACAAGTTGAATCCTAATATTGTAGTCACTCTACTACCTGAAATCTTTCAATTCAATCCATCTTTTTCGAGGTTTATTAGTCTCATTATTTCTTAATCTTCACCAAAGAGTTAAGCTTAAGGTTAAGTCTCATAAGCTACAATGAGACCTGTAACAAAACATTCTTGTAAGCTTCTCTTTCATGACGAGCTTTGCCCACGAAAAGAATTTATGCAAATTAGGCTAAGCCGGATCTGAGATCCGCCTGGCAATTATTAACTGTAAGAGAAGATCTCATTTCGCGCCCACAGTACGTTGGAGGTGTTGCGGTGTCCAAATTGCATGGTTTGAGTAACCCAAAACCTTTAAGCTGACCTTTCTTGTCATAACACGAATGTTTTCCAGATAGGGACACGCGGTAATGTCGGCGTCACTCGCGTGCAGGCATTTTTCAAGATTAAACCCTCGCGTGGAATCAACAGCTCATGTTTACTTTAATGCTCCTTTTAATGCGCACAATGTAGGCCAGGGAAATTTTACATTTTATCGGAATTTTTGCGAAGGATAATAATATTTCGATGCCGACCTAACTTATACGTTGAACAAAACGCAAAACAGCATAACATGTTTAAGAGGAAACTTGAAAAAAATACAAAGTTGCAGAAACCCTGAAAACCTTCGAATTTGATGGAAGGAAATTTTTAGAAATCTTAAAATTTGACTTTGGAGAAATGTTTTGTTGCGAACATACTTGGGAGACGAAAACGTAAAGCGAAATTATAACATGCTATAATCTAAATGGAGGTATTTTACACTATAAACACTCGAAGGACTTGCTCACTAGTAACAGGAACGTTTGAATTTATTGAACACACACTGATTTCTTCGGCATTGACATATTGGTGAGTTGGAAATAAAAGCGCTTTTATTGCGCACCAAAAGCTAAATGGAAGAAAAACTCAAATTTGTTAAGAAACTAGCCGATAAATTAGAAGAGAACTATCCGTATATTTCGTCATTTATATATTCAGAGTGCCTCTGAAAGTTCCTTTAAAGAGGGGCGTTTTGCTGGCTCTTCGCAAAGAGCAGTTCTGGCCACCTTCAACGATCTTGCTGTCGCTGTTGGGAGCAAATCCAATACTGCCAAAACTATTTTCCCTAAAGAAAATATGTCAGATTGGGCACTCTGCCTGCCACTCCCGTTGACAATTTCGGAGGCAATGTGTGGATATTGTTCTCGATACTTCTCCTATTGATGGGTGGACAAGGACATCGCCGGCTTGGGATCTGACGAGAAACGAGCTTTCCCAAAATCGATGATCACAGGATTCCACTCCTCTCCTCGTTGCTCCATTACCACGTTGTTGCTCTTCACGTCGTTGTGAAGAATACCACATGAATGAATGTGGTTTAACGCCTCGATAAGTTTTTTTAAAATTTCAAGCCAAGTAGGCTTTTCTAATGTTTCTTTCTTTATGGCTTTGTGTAAAGTGAGGCCTTTGTTTTTGTTCCCGTGGAACTTGGTGACAAGTCGAATGGGCTCGCTCTTGGTTATGATACCAAAGAGTAGAGGGACACCACGGTGATCTTTCAAGTGTTTGATCATGGTAGCTTCGTGGCGCACTTCGCTTCTCAGGTGAGCGAGGTCGACGTTCTTCCTCTTTTTAAATTCTTTGACAGCTACCACCATATCTCTGTAAAAGGCTAGGTAGCAACTGCCAAATGTTCCAGCGCCAAGAAAATTCGTCGTCCTCACAACTAGCGATGGGTTAATTTCTTTGAACTTTCGCCGCTCCTTATCTTCGTTGCGCTTCTTCTCCTCTGCTAGCTTTTTCATCGCTTTCTCCGCGAATTTTTTTTGCCTCCACCTCTTTCGTGCTTCCTTTCTGATCTTTTTCAGCTTCTCTTTGTCCTTTACTGTTCTTCGTTTGTTCCTGGCCATAGCAGACTTCACGAACACTTTTACCAGATATGCAATTCAAAGTAATCAGCAAAAAACGAGAGTGAAATGTCCAGCTATTGAAAGCGTTGCAAGTAATTACACTAATGCAGGTATCAAAGCGCTATTAATGAAATTCTAGAAGTTCTGCGTAGCTCGGAAAACCTCCGGAAGAAGAGGTGTGAAAAGACCTCCTTAGAATGAAAAACGGCCTATTGTGCTTTTTTAGTACTAGTTTACTAGCGGCCTTAACGTTGTCCATATTCAGCACTTATCTCAAACATGGCATCTTTAGCTATCTACAAGACGCGCTGCGATGTATGTGCGTCCAAGTTCAACACTACAACTGCGCTACTGAGACATAGAGAGTCGAAACATCACATTACCGCGCTCGAGGCAGAGATGGACAAGAGATCGTTTGGCCTCCCCCAAGAAGAAGAACGGGAAGGTCTATGAGTTACAAGCAATGGATAAGTGGGATTGTAGAAAGTATCAATTCCTCCCTACATCCGAAAGCCGCTGGTATGTAATTTTTCTCTTTTTCGTTCTTCACACGCTCAAATAGTTGTTAAAATTAAAATTAATTGTGTAATCAAAATGCCACGTCGCCAAATATGGTTTTAGTTTAACCAGCGTCTAGTGAGGTGCTTACGCAAAAAGTTTTTCGAAGGGAACAACAGTGCTTACCGATTTAATATTTTCTCAAGAACATCTCAGTCTATCAAAACACAGAATTAAAAAATAGCAAGAATTACTGGTTCATGTTAAAAATCATCTGGGAACACTACTTATTTCAAAACTATCCTCGAGAGCGCTGTTACTTTGCTCTAGTTGTTTATAGTGACTTACTCATTATTTTTATTGTCTGTGCGTGCTTCCTTCGACGAAGTACGAGACATAGAAGAAATCGTTCTTTAATTCACCTCTAAAACAAAATTCATGAGCTCTTCTCCCATTTGGACACCAAATGAAATTGTACAGTAATAATTGCGTACTACGCGAAGTTGCAGAGTGAGAGATTTTAAATACCAACCAGTCATATGTATATTTTTAAAAATATGATAAGACAGTCGAGGAAAATAGTTCTAGTTGCTGTACAGAGCGATTGTTACCATAAATTACCTTGCTACTAGAGGAATTTCTAAGACAAGAATTTCTAATCCAGGAAGGTTTTCAAGGAATACCACTAAAACATATGCAATTTCGTGATTTAAAAATAACTCAGGTTTATGTTTAAAAAGCAAATCATTTAGTAAATTTAACTTCCATTTCAAATAATCACTTCTTATAAAATGACTTTTGTTATTATTCCTTTGGTTTCAGGGAAATGGTGTCGAGTTGAAAGATGCTATGTCCCTGAAACATACATCCAAGCTTTGTTGGCTAGTATGCCGAATGCTTTCATCAATAGTGCGAGGGAAAGAAGGCATTTGCGCCCCCCTGTATGGAGAGAAAAATCCAGAGTTTTTCACTACAAGGATCATGAAGTGAATGATGTTATTTCTGCCCTGAGTTATCAAAGTTCTGTACCATTAGAGTTAAAGAAAAGCTATCGGGGGATTATGGAGGTTGCTGCGGGCAATGAGTTGTTAACCGCTCAACAAGCTTTGCAGGCGGCTAAGGAAAGAGCAAGGAGCAAGAAATCAAGCACAATTCCCACCCAGCAAATTGAAATTGTTGTTGGAAATGGAGAGGGCAGGGCAACCAGAGAATTTGAAGTAATCTGGTGGCCTGATCTTTTCTCAGACAATAAACATGGAAAGTTAACTATAACAGTATTGGTTGACTAGCTGAAACATTCCAAAGGGCATTTTGCAACTGTACAAGATCTTTAGGGCTGCATTTCATCTGGAAGAGCCATTTAGCCTCTGCAGATACTTTGTGGTGGGTGTCTACTATTTCACAGAAACGCCGTAAGATAGATAAGGCATTTTCAGAGAACTGCCCAATACCTTCAATCTTGATGCCACAAGGATTCTTACCAGCTTTTCGTTCATTGTACAAAATTTGGTGAGCCCTCTGGATGTCACCTTCACAAGGACGCTCTGCTACAGAGAAGGGATCTGAAAAGGCCAGCTTCTCATAAAATGGGTTTAATGCAGAGGGAGATCTTGATGGTAGTGGAGGAATAAGGCTGTAAAGGGCAGCTACTTCAGCTCTTGTTGTGGCCTTAGCCATTGCAGCTCTAAGTGCACATTGCTGTGGCATTTTA
>NC_142672.1:20579407-20589407 GCF_964200805.1 Pocillopora damicornis
CTCTGTTGGAGAATGGACACAAGATTTACTTAATTTGAAAAATTATTTCATGTGAACACCACTACGAACACCAATGCAGGACAAACAACTAAGAAGAAACAATAAAGACAAAACAGTTCACTTAAGTGGATGGAAATTGTATACTTAGATTCACAGGACCTCCATATGTCACAGCCCAATTTTATAGAAAAAAATTGGAGAAAAATTGTAGTTCACTGTGTGACAGTGTAATCATTAATAGCTATCTACAGTAAATGTGATGTACCAAAATTAAGTTATTAGGCATATTTACCTCAGCAGCCTTTACCTTTTGTCTCATCAAGGTAAACTGTTTCCTTTTTAGAGCCATAATCATGTATGTAAGTTCCCCTGTCAAACAGGTCACTCACAAACTGTAAATCAAAGTGTTGCATTTCTCAATTAGCAAAAATTTAAAGATTATCATTGCTAGCAATTCTTTATTACAAGGTTTTTGAAACTTAGCTTTATCTTATTTTCAAGGTATATTTAATTTTGACAGATTCTCCCTGGATTCAATCAAACAATCATATATTCCAATATACGATAAATAATGAGGCTGGGGTTCAAAAGGTGAAATGCATACCATTATGCGCTCTTCAAAGAAAGCAACATAGCTAAGAATAACATTTCTTGCAGCTCCAGGACTTTCCATATAATACTGGGTCACTTTCTCTAGGGGCAGTGATCTTTCTACTATGTCTTCAAAATTCTGTAGAACTGTTCTTTCAGTAGACCCTGAAGAATAATCATTTGTAGAATATTCATCTGTGAGTTTGGAGGAATGTAAATGTTATGACACACACTAGCAGTGTGGTTAGCATAAAGAGTCACAAGACTACATGGTATTTGTCAGGTAAATGGAAATTACCAGAAAAGAATATACCTTGTCTCTAAAACAAACTGGTTGTTCAAATGAGTTTCATGCTGTTACTGAGAATTAATACAGCTCTTATGTATGTTTCATATGTACTGAATTAGCTAATTCCTAATAAATAGCATTGGGAATGCTAATAAAAAAATAATAACTGGCCTAAGGTGAATGATAAACAAATATGGCACAATAAATTATATCAAATACAAACAAATGGCATACCTGAAAAAGATGCCACTTGAATGTTTTGTCTCATTATTTCTGTTTGCTGGCCTTTTCGTTCCTTGATAGTTACTCGTGGAAACCCACGGCAATTTTCAGGACCATAATTGGACAAAACCTCATTTAATTTATCAAGGCTTCCAATGCGATAGGCAAACAACCCCAATGAACCCAAAAGCTGCTCACAATTTCTCATCTCACAATGCAGAGAACAAAGATTAATGCTGCTTAATTCTTCCTCCAATAGGAAATTAAGGTCATCTCGAAGGCCTGAACACCTGTATAGAGAGAAAGTAAAGAGAGTTGGTTGGGTCAGATTTGCCACACATGAAACTTGTCTGTATGATACCAATAAGTTTTATCAGGTATCTCACCTTCAAATGTTTGCTTTTGACCTTAAACAATCTAGACAGGTTTCATCTGCATCAACTCCATGGCATGTACAGGCCTCAATGAAAATAAGTATTTAATTAAAATTCATTTCTTAGTTAATTTCATGCACTTTAACAACAGATATAAACATTCAATTCTACAAAATAAAGTCATCATGGCTGTTTTTCACTACAGTCATGTACTACCTCCAATTTGACTTGATGCCATTCTACTTTCAGAAAACTGATCTGATCATAAATCGATGAAATAATTAAAAGCAAGGAAAATATCAAGAGAAATAATTACCCTGATTGCATCACAAAATACACAAAATTCCACGCCATATCCTTTCCCACCAAGAAGGAAATCTTCATCATTTTTTTTGTTGAGAAGAAGCAGCAAGGCCTTGTAATCAAGAGTCACTGCAGAAAAAGGAAATGTAAGGAAAAAATTACAGAAAATACTTTGATGTTCATAACACATGAGACTTAACACATAATAAAAAAATTGTGTCTCAGGAATACTCACTTCACATGATTTAACTTAATTTAATTAAACAATGACTCAATGTTATTGTGCAGTGAAGAAATAATAGGCTCTGTGTCGAATGTTTTCTTTTCCTTTTTTCAATGAGTAACTCTGAATGTTCAATTAAACAGAAAATTTGGCTGCTTTGCCTACTTAATTCCAAACTTTGTCATTTTGCAGTATACTTTTCCTCTTAACTTTCTATCTCTCTTATTAAAAATTACCTGTGAAAGAAATGTTGTACTTTTTACCATCAACCCATACTCCATGTTTTTTGATGACATCTTTCTGATTATTGAGGTTCTCAAGTAACTGCTTAAAATTTGACCTAATAAAAAAAGGAGAGAAAAAATTAAAAGAGAACACTTGCAAAAGCACCTTCATTAATGCAATCCCACTTCTCTGAGTATTCTAGTATTTACAGCAAAAATGATGGCAATAATGTAAGAGCCTTTAAAATTATTCAAAGTCTTCTCTTCAAAACCAGTAACATGCACTATTGTCTGCATGCACCAGCATGTGATCCAATACACATTTTATAACCATATTTTTTTATTTTTGTAAATGATTAGAAATGGTCATTGTAAAATTAGTTGTTATAATTTTTGTTCACTGATTATTTGACCTGATCGACTTACTTAAATCAGCACTTACCTTTTCTCTTTACAGTTCCCAATTGCAAGGGGGTAAATAGACAGTGCGCTCTCAGAGCTTTTGTTTTTAAAATCAATGGGTGCCAGGCCTACAGCTACTTGGTCTTTACCTGAAATAAACCAATACAAAGACACCTTTGCTTAATCTGGCCAGGATTACACTTTCATACTCAAGACTAACAACTCTCAAAAATAAGAACACACCTCCTAGTGGACGTCCATCAAGTTTAATGTTAAACTCTTTGTCTTCTGAGTTGCATGAATGGAGGTGCTGCTCCCTAATTGCCCAGACAAGAACAGAATTTAGATGCACATTCCAAGCATCAAAATCTGCATCCTTGACCCTGGCAATTTTGAATGTTCTCTGCACTGCAGAGAAGACTAGTTTCTTCAGTGCCTTTATCTCATTTTTGGTGAGCAGTACAGGCGTGTCTCCAGCTCTCTGTAGAAAAAAATTATCCAGAAACAGGTTTAGATCAACTGTCACTTTATAGATGTTAAAAAAGGTTGACATCAGTTATGTTCAGAAATACATTCAAAAATAACCCACTAAAAGAAGTCTCAATAACTGCTTTATATATCGTGTTCTGATTTTCAAGCCATAAAACTGAATGAACAAATGTAATTCCCCTCTCAGAAGGAATCCTTTGAAAACTGGATACCTTACCTGAGGTGTAAGATGTAATTTTACTCATAAAAAATCAATATGCTGTACGTCTCACCATGATACACAAAATCATCCTCATGAAATTTGAAATAAAACTCTTATGAATTTTGTCAAATACAACCTTACATGGGGTTTACATTCCTGGTAAGAAAAATGATCACATGACCGATAGCTCATCGCTACAGAAACAAAGCAATGAAAATAAAATAAATAACAAAATACTTAAATTTAATGAATGCAAAAACCTTTACGGTTAGTAACTCACCCCACTCTTTCCTAGTCGAGTCAAGTTCAGCAGAGTTTGCCATGCAGAATCTGGGAGTCTTGTTTGGAGCTTAAGAAACAACAACACCCAGTCTGGTACACGCATGCTTTGGAAAACATTTGCGAGTGTTTGTGGCGAAAGAAGCTCGGTCAAACCATTCCTCGAACCCTTTGATTTTGTAATAATTAGATCAATGACTTCCGAGATGATGCCTTGTACTTTTTCCCTTTCCCCATCCGTTCCGTACAAGAAGCTGTTTCCGAGGACGGCAGCGATGGACTCATTGTACCTCTCAGAAACGTCATCAAGGACAGCTGTTATCTTCCTGCACCTTTTAAGAACTTGTCTTTTCTTGTTTATTGTTCCTAAATCAGGTCGGTTCTTTGTGTCATCGATTGAACTACACGAGGAACTAGACGAACTTGACGGAGTAGATGAGCAACATGGGGAATTAAGGAGGGAAGAATCGTCTAAACTTGCCACCGAGCTTGATTCGAGATGGGAAATCCGTGCTTGGAGTTCCTTCACTTCCATTTCAAGGGAATTTATTCTGGCTGATCTTTCGGCAAGCAAGGAAACGAGCTCCTCGGAGTCTTGACTGGTTTTGGCGCCAAAAGATAAATTTTTCGCGCCCTTGGACTCAAAGTCTAGTGTGGCGGAGTTGACCAGATTTACGATTGCCATAAATCCCGCAGAATTAATAAGTTCGTCAGGAATTTTTTTATTGCGAAGAAGACCAGCAACCAGACCGAACGTGGACACAACGTGGACGGCGTCGGGAATCCTGTCCATCTCCACAACTCCAAACGATGATTTGGCGGGCTGAAGTTCCCGCGCAGCCACACTTTGGATTTCATTGGGAAATATCCTAAATACATCGCGTATGAAAAATTTACGCAGAGGGACGCCACATACCTCTTTCAAAAGTAGATACCAGTGCTTGGAAGGGTCAAGTGTGGCACTTGTAACCCTGCAAAGACTCTGAGCGGTAAAGTCAACCGGGAGCAAGGCGCACGTCGACAATCCGACTGCCTCCATGACTTCACTTTGAATGGTTTCGAAATCGAAAACATGATGCTTTTCAATTTTGAAAATCCCGCCGAAGTTTAATATTATAATATTAGTAAGAATTTAACCAGGATAGGTGGCTAAGTCGTGAGATCGCCACGGGACTTGTCACGGGTCGGAAAGCGTAAACATTGATCGATGCACTAAGTGGCGTGATACTGGAAATTTGATATGGTTGTTGCCCAGGTCGTAACGACACGTGAAAGTAACGATATCTTTTGTTGCTGTTTTGTGGCAAACCAAGCGAAAGAATACATAAATAATTGAAACAGAGACTTTTATAAATACGGCGCCCGGCAGGTATCACCTCTTCTGTGAAAAGGGAGGATCTTAAAAAGACTACGTGATTAGAAACGTCATAATAATAAGGAAACAGGCGGATCAGAAAGAACGCAGTTTTTTAATGAGCATTACGCATAGCAAATTTTCTAATATTTCATGATTTTTATTTTCATTGTTAATAAATGACCCCACATTAACTCGCACGCAATCGCGTATCTCTCGCGGATTCGTGGGCGCCAAGTCTATGTAATTACATTGCGGTGTAATTTATGTGATGACATCCACCCAACACCTTCTTCCCCAACCCTCGGCATCAGTTTATGATGCCTGCTGCGAATTCTTTTCTTGAGCAAAGCTCGTCATGTTAAAAGAACAAAAGTAAACTTTAACCTTTAACCATATGTTTATCAGCTCTTTATCTCTTATGTATTTTATACCATAAGGTTGATTAAGAGTTGGAAAATAAATAATTCATTCCATAAGCTTGTTTGTTGCCTTCCACTCAAACTCATATGAAATCTTACACAAACTTCGCAATAAACATATGCTATGCATGCAAAAGTTATTTTTTGGGCGGTGGGTGGATTACTTGAAACATTTTATGTGATGTCTACATTATTACAAAGGGAAAGAAGAGTATTAATGCGGCAAAGAGCAAAAATGTCGAATTAACTCACACACAGGTATTTTGTGGTAGATTGTGTGTGTTATGCGCGCGAATAACTGTAACCAAAAATAAACTGTATTGGTGCCACGGATACCTGTTAGAACAAAATGCAGATTGCAGACAGGATACAAAATGAAGAGTAGGTACAAAATTTAGACAGCAGATTGTAGACTGGGTACAAAATGCAGACTGAGAATCTTAAGAGTTTTTTCGTCTGGTATGTGATACCATCTCATATTACAACTTACCGAGCGTCACGCAATCGCTTTTTCGCGGTGAGATGATCGGTCGTCACTAGTTTCCATCTGTGAAACTGACGTGACGTCATATGATCTCCGGCGAGAATCTTCGGCACAGTGATCGGGTTCCCATTTGTAAAAACAAATATGGCGGACACTAAAGCTTGAGGCGATTACCATGAGTACGGAGATTGAGGAGATGGTGTGAACGGTGAATGGTGAGTATATAATCTTTAATCATAATAACAATTGTAAAGAACAATCTTCGTATTATTTTGTTCATTTAGGAATTTGCAAGGAAATGCTCTTGTAATGTTATTCACATTTCTGAAGAAACGTCGTTTTGGTCGATGGAGAGATGGGCCATCCATCAAAATGACATAAGACTAGATGAAGGTGAAAGTTTGGTCGAGAGTTAGCGGTAAATGTACTAAGGTCTGTCTGCCTGAAGTGCTGGTAGGCATGCTATAAGAAATTACCATCCTTGTTTTTATAAATTTACCATAAAAATTTCTTTACTGAATTTTCTTTTTTAGAGAATGCAAGATTAAACTTTTTTTTCCTAAAATGCAAATAAGGTCATAGCCTGTTAATGGAAACATGAGCTTACTAGTTACGGTACATGTAAATACAGACCAAACTAATATTGTTAGGTACACTTTTTTATGTTGACACAAATTTATAGAACTAAGCTTCAAGTAAGCTTATTAGAATGTAAAAACTGATACAGTAGATATTAAAAAACCAGGAAAGATTTATTACTCGACGTTTCGGGGTCATCGTGACTCCATTATCAAGAGACTAGTTTAAAAACATGCAAATAAGGAAAGGTACAAGAATAGCATAAATTAGAATGAACGGCTTAAACAAACACCTTTGCACGGATGGAATCCGTTTGCACGTTCAGTGTTGGCTTACGCATGCGAATATACAACATTTCATTAACAAGGCAATCAAATTTGCCGTTACATTTCGCGATGACGTTGAATTGCTCGATCAAGCGTTCAGGTATTTCACTATTGTGCTGGAGGTGGTAGTGTTTGTAGATAGAAGATGATTTCCTTTTGTGCCCTTCTACGCGATCGTGTAAGTGACCACGAGTATAGCCCACATACCCTGCATCACACAGGTTACATTTAAATTCATAAACGATACATTGTTGGTTAACAATAGGGGGCTTAATTTCGCGTTGCTTAAGCTGTTGATCGAGCTTAGGGCTAACGAACACTGGTTGGACACCAGCCCTAAGCTCGATCAACAGCTTAAGCAACGCGAAATTAAGCCCCCTATTGTTAACCAACAATGTATCGTTTATGAATTTAAATGTAACCTGTGTGATGCAGGGTATGTGGGCTATACTCGTGGTCACTTACACGATCGCGTAGAAGGGCACAAAAGGAAATCATCTTCTATCTACAAACACTACCACCTCCAGCACAATAGTGAAATACCTGAACGCTTGATCGAGCAATTCAACGTCATCGCGAAATGTAACGGCAAATTTGATTGCCTTGTTAATGAAATGTTGTATATTCGCATGCGTAAGCCAACACTGAACGTGCAAACGGATTCCATCCGTGCAAAGGTGTTTGTTTAAGCCGTTCATTCTAATTTATGCTATTCTTGTACCTTTCCTTATTTGCATGTTTTTAAACTAGTCTCTTGATAATGGAGTCACGATGACCCCGAAACGTCTAGTAATAAATCTTTCCTGGTTTTTTCTATGCCTTTGCTTTAGCAAATCCCTGCTGATCAACAGTAGATATTAACCATACAATATCATTTAAGTCATACAGTTGAAAAACAACTAAACTATTTGCCACCATGCAAGTTGGTAACAATGATTAGCCCTCAAAACAGCATAATACTCAACAAGTATACTAATTGGAAAATTAAACGAGACTTACCTGTAAGTTGAAGTTTGATTGAAATTCTATCCGTCACCAAGCACTGAGGGATTACGTGAGATAGCATTGCGCCTGCGCGACTCAGTTTTTAAAGCACTTGCCATGTGTGCAGGGGAAAGAAAACCCTGACCAGCAAAATGGGAGGGCCTTAAAAGGGAGGGCACGTAATCCCTCAGTGCTTGGTGACGGATAGAATTTCAATCAAACTTCAACTTACAGGTAAGTCTCGTTTAATTTTCCAATTCTATTCCGTCACCGCACTGAGGGCTCACGTGAGACTTCAAAGCCCACTGCACACATGAACAGAGTAATGACCAACCAACAAAGTCATATTGGTCAAAAACAGTTTATTAACTTTACTCTTGTAACAAAACGTTAGAAAAGCTATCTGTGTTGATAACAGGCTTGCTATAAAACTTTGCAAAAGTGTCAGATGAGCTCCATCCTGCAACTGATAAGATGTGCTCTAATGGTACAGATTTCAACAAAGCCTTAGATGTTGCGGCAGCCCTAGTACTGTGGGGCTTGAAAAAGTTTACATCAATTCCTGACTTTTGCATTACAGCTTTGACCCATCTACTGATGGTGTCCTGGGAAACTGGTTTAAATGGCTTGTAATGACTAATAAACAATTGTTGTGCACCTCCACATAGAGAAGAGGTACGATTAAGATATGCCTTCAAGGTAGTGACAACACAAATGTTAGGGTTGTCCGGGTAAGCTTCAAACTTAACAACAGTGGGTTTCGACCCTGGCTTAGACTGTTTAATAGGCCTGGAGATAATAAAAGTCACAGAAGTTTCTGAAACAACCATGTCCTCCAAAGACAAGTAGTGAATTGTCTGCCCCCGTTGAGCTGATACTAATGACATTAAAGTGACTAATTTTAAAGTCAGATCCTTTAGTGAGCAGTCTGTAATAGAGATTGTCTTAAGATAGTTCAGAACCTTGCTCACATCCCATGTCTCAGTATATCTTGGGTTGGAGGGTCTTGCTTCGTAAACTCCTTTTGAGAACCTCTTAACACTCTCTTGTGCTCCAAAAGTCATCCCGTCCACAGGCTTTAAGACACTGGATAGAGCAGACCTTGCAGTGTTAATACCACTGTAACCGATGCCTGACTCAAATAGCTCCACTAAAAAATCTAGTGCCTGGGGGACAGTGGCAGAAACTGGATCAATCTGTTTTTTATGACAATATGTAGTCCATCTTTTGATGTAAGATGAATACTGCTTTGTAGTTCCTTTCCTCCAGGACTGTAAGATGATGGAGGTTGCCTTTTGAGAAATTCCTTGTGTCTCATAGGACTGCCGGACAATCTGCATGCAATCAGAACCATTTTCCTGAATAGGGGGTGGACTTCTTGTGGCATCCCCGGCATTTGTAAGGCAGTTCGTTGTTGTGGTAACACTCTTGGAGCAGCCACTAACATGCGAAGAAGTTTGGGATACCAACTCTGGGTTGGCCACATTGGAACTATCATCAATCCCTCTGCACAATCGGTTTATATTTTCTGTAGGCATCTTGCAATTAAACTGAAAGGAGGGAAAGCATAGAACAAGTGTTTATCCCATGTTACAGAAAATGCATCAATAAAGGCTGCCCCTGGGTCAGGTTTCCAGGATACATAGCATGGAACCTGATGATTTAGTCTGGATGCAAAGAGGTCTATGGAGGGCTCCCCCCAGATATCTGTGATCTGTTGGAAAATATCAGATCTTATCATCCATTCCTTGTTGTCTGAGAAAACGCGTGATTCCCTATCTGCCTCAACATTTTTGGTCCCTGGGATATGAGCAGCTGTTAACCATATTTGTTTTTCTATGCACCACTGCCAAATATCTTTAGCAATAGTGTGACATTCCCTAGAATGTACACCTCCCATAGCATTACTATAGTTCACAGTTGTAGAGTTATCAGAGTAAATCTTAACGTGAATGCCTTGCTCATTTTTGCAAAATGCCTTAAGTCCAAAAATTGCAGCTAACAGCTCCAGACAATTAATGTGATATTTTGCTTCTTCCTCTGACCATCTACCCCCTATTTTCTCTGTCTCTTTGACAGCTCCCCATCCTTTAGTTGATGCATCGGTGTAAATTATTACATCAACCTTTGAATTAGGCAATAATATGGGGTAGTTATTTGTCTGTATGTTATCATACCACCACTTTATCTCTGAAAAGCTTTCTTGGGATAATCTCATTTGAGCATTATAATTGCCATAGTTTTGTCTTAAGG
>NC_142672.1:20899407-21026907 GCF_964200805.1 Pocillopora damicornis
AGAATCCTTAGAGCCTGAAAATTGACTTTCTTCAGAAATTTTGGAAGGATCGTTGTAAAGTCAAAATCACCTAACAATTGAGTACAATTGGGAGCTAGCACTGTCAAGAAATGTTTATTTCGTTTGCGAAAATAACGGGTATGGGGGAAGGTTGTTTGTTATCATGGGGTGAAGCCTTGCTGGTAATATCTGTTGGATATGACCAAAACAAAAAGTTCAAGGATCAGTCTTCAGGAAGTAGTTGGCAATATGAAAATTTTGGCCACCAAAATGTTTATGTTTTTAATAATTTGAAGACAACCTTGGGCTTTCTTGATGACCTTTTTTCCGGCTTCCGATGAAGTTCTTAATGTCTGCGTGATTGAGTGCATACTTTGTCGCTATGTGCTGTATCAGTGATTTGGCTTGTCTTGTCACGCGCTCATGTGACACGCTCTCCCGGCGCGAACAAGACGTTTGCCCTACTCGTTTTTCAGGCTGACACATATCATTGAAATGAGATAACATGACGCCAATGGGGTTTATGTGAAATCACAGGCGGCCCAAGCTCTAGCTGTGAGATGATCACCTTGCAAAATAAGAGTCATGGCGAAATTATGGGAGAAGCTTCTCCTATGTACGTAGTAAACCTAGAAATGGATAACTCACTAAAACAGGTTCTTTTCATCACAGCAAGCGGTTAAAAAACAAGCGATGCACTGTTGAAATAAGGTAGGGTATATTTATTGAGAATTTGACTGTATTTTTTTATTCCTAAGAGCGGTCGTAATATTCCCATACAAACTCTTATAATTTCGCCATGAATCTTTTTTTTTCGCTTGCGGCCGCTTGTGTGAGAAATGTGAATATTATTTGCAAATGACGGTAATAGCTCCTTCAGGCTGTATGTGCTTACATTCAATAAAAGAAGTTTTAGTTCTTTATATTTGTCGTGGTTGCAAGATCTTGGAGTATACAGAGATCGCTCAAGTACTTTCTTCAGCGGGCTTATTCTGAGAAGGCAGTAATTTGAAAAAAGGAAGCGATGTTTGCGTTTGTAGGTCCGTGTACGGTTTATTTAATACCTTTCGCGCGAGAATAGAGACATCACGCACGTCAAATGCGTGACAAGCTAATGGTGGATACGTTGATACTCAATTTTACAGGCATCTCACGCAATTATTTGGCGTCCTAAATATGTTTAAAAAAACTCTTAAGAAAAACATTTTCAACGCACCGTGCTCTAGAAATCTCATCTAAGTAAAATGACATGTGAAAGCACTCTTCGAGGCGTTTGAAGCGCCGTCTTATTGAATTAGTCTTGATCGTTGGCTTACGGCTTCATATCTGCAGTCTCCTCGATCTAACACATGAAGCATACTTAGTCATATCGTCATGGTTTTTTTCATTCAAACACACTCATTTGTGAGCGAGTAGTAATCGCTTGATTGGCCAAACTGAGATAATGCATCTCTAATAAACACAAATAGATTCCGATGAAAAAACGCGGTTTTCCGATAGAATAGGCAAAATTATATTCGTAACACCTTTCAACAAAAGTAAGATTACCGTGGTGGTGCTGAACATTCTTTCTAGGTGTTTATTTACAGAGCGACGTTTAATCGTTTTTTCCCCAAAATTTAAGCCGTTTACTCAGAAGAAGCGCCAAACTTTGAAAAAATGGCGGGAGACGAAGCATTTATAATGACTTCCCTTGTATTGATTCTCGCCTTATTTCCCCGAAGGAGACGGCGTTTCTTTCAGAGGATGCGACTAATGTCTCGGCACATAGAGGATGACACGGATTGTTGAAACGGGAAAGTATTACGAGTGAATTTGTCTGCCATTCCGAAAGCATTGTTTACAAAGTTAACCACGAGACGAGCGCGAGTGTCTGGAAAATATTTTCTAGTTCACGATTTAGCAAGCATCTGTCACTACGGGCAATGTAATTGGCTGCGGCATTCATTAGGACGAGTTAAACCATCTCGCGAGGTAGTATAAGTTTGCGGGAATTTCCGGTCATAGAGGCGATTTCTCTTGTTGTTTTTGCATTTTTAACTAGCTAAACTTAGGACGAGCTCTTTTCCCTGTACTTCGAACTTCCAGACTTTTCCGACTTTAACTTGTCAAACTTGGTCTAGCGAAAACACAACCCGTAAGTCATGACGCGAAAAGTACTGGAAGCCAGACGAGGATCAGGGAATGTTTTGGAATACCCTTTCGGAGCTTGCGTACTATTTTGCAAATTTTTCCGGCGCGAATTAATTCATTTGCTTAACTTTGAAGGACGAAGAAAATTGGACAAACAAACAAACAAAAAACAAATCAAAAAAGGCTTTCGAAATAGGTCGGCTATGAAACAAAACTGAAATGGTAGTCGTAGATAACACTTCAATAACTAAAACAGAAATGATTAATTTATACTCGCAGAGTTCAGGCATTTAGGAGGTTTCCTGGAAAAACAGGACCAAAGATCACTGGATCAAGGATCAAGGTCAAAACACGAAGCCGTTTTTGGCGACTGCCGGAGGGAACAGCAAATTATCAGCTGCTTTAACTTCATCACTTCAATTTTTTACTGACGTCATATCCTTAAAGGAAAAGCAGATGGAATGCATCTGAAGAATCACTTGCTAAGAAGAAGACGTTTTTAGTCGTTTTTCCGACAGTATTTGACAAGAGACATAATTTGGAAAGTGATAAAATTGTATCGCCCCACTGAGTTGTTGTTGTGAGTCCCCTGGAGTATACATGGACGACAGTCGCCAAAATTGCAGTCAGAGACGCAATCTCATACCGACACTCGGGATAATTTAGAAATTTCATGTGAATATAATATATGCACAAGTAAATCCGCTATGTAGCTTTCAGTCTTCAATAGGAGTTCTAATAGTCGGTAGGCGAAAATTTACACTTCCACAAAGTAGTATGGCTTTTTCAGTATTTAGTATTTTCTCTTATTGTTGTTTTAGAGGGCACGGTAACGAATCTTGCAATCTGATTGGTTCTTTACCCGGTCAGTATTTTCCTATCTCTGCCCACGGGCCACGGTAACACTTTCGTGAGTCGCCGAGTACATCCAAACTTTCGTTGTCATTTTTCATAAATATACCTCGTTCTCCGGCTGGGCAATATTTTTAAGCAAACACGTCGGTCTCTACCTCAAGCCGATAAATAACTTATGAATCCTCCATTTTCTCTCTATCAAATCACTTTGGTTGACAGAAAAATATTGGTTTCAGAATGAATTTGTATAAACAATAGTGTCATTACGTTGGTTGACAAGCGGCCTAAAAACCGTCTGCAATTAATCTTAATCGTTCACAAAAAGTACCCAGAAAGTTGAAACGTGAGGTATTTGGTTACAGTTAAACTGAACGATGGAACTTTCATTCATTTAATATCTGAATTTTCTCGAGTATTTTGTTCATAGTAAAAAAAAAGCGAGCGAAGTTTTAATTTAAGTTCTACAACAAATATACGCTCCTGGTGAGTCTTTCCAATTCCGTTCAATTTGGACATTTGTACCTACTATTGCACAACAGAAATTGAAGGAATTGAGAAAAGGCTGCATTAAATTCCCTTGTGTCTCGTTGGAGTGTGCCGTTCGAATTTAGTTATTGTGAAGGAAAGATCAGAGTTAAACACGCCATTACAGCAAACAAACGAGCAAACTCTCACAACTTCAAAATAAAAAATTGAATTTACTCACAATTACTTTCCTCGCCGTTTACTTAATGAACAGAGGTAAATCTTCGTACATGAATGAATGGTCGATGAGAGTAAATAATACTTTCCGTTAGATCATTAACTGATTTTTAAGAAAACATTGTCGTGACAGTCCTTGCCAAGCTAGTTCTGTTGGTTTTCAAATGTTCCTACGATTTTTTTTTTCCTTGCGCGCTCTCTAATTGACAGGTGTCATATTGTGACAGATGCTTGTAAAAATAATGTTTCAAAGTTTGTTTGGAAGCCTTTTAAATCACCTTTATCGTTACGGAAATGAAAATGTTTCGCTGAGGCATTTCTCGTAAATTTGCATCACCTCTATTTTAACTACCATTTACTCACTCAAAAATTGTTCAGTTTATGGAAGATCTTGCCGAATTTACGGCCATAAGTCATTCGGGTTCTTTCGGAAAGAATTTCGTTAAGTTTAAAAACAATAAATATGTTATTTACCGGCTAAGGGTCGGTCCGTATGGTGAAAAACTGTCACCTCGGTCACAGTTTTTCACCATACGGACCTCCCAGCCGGCAAATAACATATATTTATTTTCGCTTTTACATACGGAAGATCTTGACTGAGTCACTTAGATGAGCAATCAATCACGCCTATTAATTTATTTAGTTTGATTCATTTTGAACTGATCCTTGATCCGGTGATCCGGTGATCCGGTGATCCTTGATTCTTGATCTTTGATCCTGTTTTTCCAGGAAACCCATTTGGGAAGAGTTTGGGGAAGGCATTAGGGAGGAGTTTAGTTTTCTCACCGCCTCAATTTATCAATAACATCTAATCAGCACGCCGGAATTATTAAACTTACTACAAAACTTTTTTTATCATTCGACAAAAATTTTTCTTGATTCATCAACATAGCATCTTTCACACGGCTGTATGAAGTCACAAAACATGAAATGTTTGCAAAAGTCGCTATTATATCATACAGTATAAGCCAAAATATTAAAATAATGCTCACTCCGGTCTTGATGCTTTTTCTTTTAAAGTGCTACATCTCCGGACTATATGTGACATTCTAAACTCCATGACGAGTGCGCATGGGACTTAACATTACTCGCTGTAGAATGACTCCAGAGACCCTCTGGAATAGTTCGCGGAAAAGGGGTCCGTGGATCGCCCTGACGTGTCAACAAAATAGATTCGTCAACGCGACTACATCTGCGTTGATTCCTCTCGAGTTGGCGCCGTTCACCAAACCACACCTAGAGAAAATAATTTTAATTTATTACCTTATCCGAAAAATTTAACCATACATTTGTTAGTCAAGTTTTGAATAGAATAATTATCGAGGAGATCTAATATTTACGAGCAGGAACACTATTTCAAACGCTAATTCCACCCCTATTACTGACGAGTGTAAATTCCCAACCTACCCACCTCTCACTGAAACGATTTACACGAACGACTTTTTGACCCCGTGCACTCTACGAATTGATTCATTCGATTCCGGTCGTTTTGTATCTGTGTGTGATACTTTCTTTCGTTCAGAAGAACAAATAATTTTTTTCTGACCAACAAAGTGGTTTCTATTCAATGATGCTTTGTTTCGAAAGATACGGGGTTCAGATGGCACAAAAAGCAAATATTTCTTCACAGCCCTGTCTTCTCATTAAGACTAAAGCTCTCCACGTTAAGACCTTCAGAACTCTGCTTAGGTTAAGGTGATTTTTCACCCTGCAAACTCCAATTATGACTACTTGAATTGAACAATATTCAGGAAAGACAAAAACCTACGTATATTACCTCCATCTCTGTCTTGGTTACTCCAAGTTCTATTGCTATTGTCGTCTTCTCATTATCGTTCAAAAATTTCTTTCTCTGGAAAACATCCTCTAATGCTGTCTGCTGTCCAAACGTCAAACAAGTTCTTTTGACCCGGAAGGACTTTTGGATCACGGAGCTTCGATAGAAAATGTCTTTGTTTGGTAGCAGATCTGAATGACAAAAATACATAAAGTTAACAACATACAGCATAAACAAACAACTAAACTGAATGTGCTGAATTGTAAAATGGATAAAAGATGGAAAATAGATCTGACCGTGAGATCAAGTACTTGAAGTTTATTTACTTAATTTTCTGTTCGTCTATAGTAGTCATGAAGAGCGGGAGTATGGCTCTAACCCGTTTCCCGCACGAATTTTGGAAAAATTCACGCGGCTCTTAGTTAAAGGGAAAACCTCAAATTTCTTTTCTGGTGTACAAGGTTTCAGGGAAATGGTGACTATTGTCACAAAGATGAAAGAAAAAATTCACGGGTCACGTATATTTCAGGAGACAAATCGCGCACACAGGTAGATAAATTAGCGAATCACGCGCGCCTTTCTGTAAAATTTAGGCGTCACAAATGAATTTCGGTCTTATTCACGTGTCACATTTATACCCTTTGCTACTTTCCATGGAGTGAGGGACAGAACATCCTTCGTTTGTTCGGGATGTCCACAATCCGGGTTTTTTTTCCACGACTGAAAAAGATCCATGGAGTAAAAACAATTCTGACTCACCAGGAGTTGACAGCAAAACAGACGGTTCTGTCTTTCCGAAGTCCAGCCGACGGCAAGCAGCGCTAGGCCGTTTCTTTCCGTGTTTCGGACGATCTGCAGTCATTTTCTTTGCTCTTTTGACAACTTCGCCATATTTACGGATGCCATCGGTATGAACCACGAAAAACTCAGCAGGTGCTTCGTTCATCTTCTCTCGAGTGTGTAAATAACGCGTGCGCATGTGACAGAACTAACTTGTTTAAGTGCTCACTCACTTCGATGGTTTCTATAAATTCTGATGAAGGAGGAGTTTATCACTGTTGTTTCAAAATAATTAATCATCTTTTGAAATATTCAGCATTTAATTAGCAAACTCACAGGAGAAATATCTCACCTTGTGATTAAGTAAACAACAAGTAACTAGACAATGAATGCTAACTTGACACCAACTTGAGAAAATTGATTCTAACGATGATAACAATGATTGATGATCAAACGGTAGAATCTTCTACGTATCACAAGGGACTATTTAGGTCTGTGTGACTTTTAACTCTTGATACACGATTTTACAATATGAATAAAGACGTTGTTTATCAATTTGTATTCCTCAATCTTAACGAGAACAACAGCAGTGATAATGTAACACGAGAACAAAAGCTAGGTGCTTTCGATAAACCGTTCTATGGAATTTTGTCATTTTGAGTGCACCCGCAGCGAAAGCGCAAGGAAAAAGTTACAGGACTTGTTAACCTTGAAACCTGAGTAACCTGCGTATCTTAAATAGGAGTTTCATCTCTAATGCTTACAGTTATAATATCGATCATTTAAGAGCGTTGATCCTGTGAATTAGCGTGATTCGCTTTGGAAAACGTTACGCAGCTTTGATTGCTTTGCTAAGCCCAGTGATAGCATTTGTTAGAAAAGGGAACTAATTGTTATCAACTGAGTTGAAAACGTAAATTGGCCACCGTAAAGAGTTAACTAGCTCTTTACTCTTCGCGGTAGCCAATTCATGTTATCAACTCAGTTGATAATACTAAAATTTCCTGTTTTACTCTCCCACCGACGCAGCACCACAGTTTCTTTAGAAACTTACACCCTCTATTCATTTACGTAAGTAACTCAGGCATCGTAACGCATCGCCACGAAACACAACGCAAGATAACAAAACGTAACGCAACATAAAACTATGCAACGCAACGTAACACAAAACGTAAACGCGTAACGCATGACATCCAAAAACATTGCAACGCATAACGTAATGCGAAAAAGCACTGATGAAAGCATATTTCGTTTCTCTCTGGGAAAGTCCTGGTTGTTTTTCACTGTTGCGTGACCTGCATACTTTTTGGGGAGATGAAAAACAAAACAATTTTTTCATATGAAGCTTAGCTTACTCGTCAAGAGGTAAGAACAAAACTGAAGCTGTACGAAAACAAGTTGTTTTTAATTTACACACAACAAAAAACAAGATTTTTGAAAAATATCGAAATCAAAATAGAATTACGCTGACTTTGCACGCTTTTTTATCTCTCAACCCAGTCTTTCTCGTTAATTTGACCCTAATAAATCTCTAATAATGGCGGAGGCTGATTCGGGAAGGCGTTCGAGAATCACTCTTATAGCAGTAGATCAAAGTGAATGGAGCGAGCAAGCTTTTGAATGTGAGTACGTTATTCCATTTAGTTGTGAGAAAAAAATATGTTCTTGCGCGCGTCACACTGTAGGTACTGCAACTGAATTAAATATCCGATATACTGAAATTTTAATTAGCTCTACATATCTACCGAAGTTTTTCACTAATTTTTGACGCCAAAACTTTAAGTAACCTAAAGACAAGCCCTCGTTGTTTTCAAATGGTATAAATTGTAATTTGGTTTAATTCAGTGTAGCAGTGGTGTTATTAAAATGCCAACGCTCATTCCCCACGTGTCCAAGCAAAAAATGCCCAATTCAATGTTTTTGGCTATCTTAACGTAACAAACCACAAATCTTAATATCTAATTTTAAAAAATCCGTGTTATTCGCGTTATTTGTCTTGCTGTGTCTTGATTATTGTCCGAAAAGCTCCTGTTTTAAAGTATTTGCAAGCTGTAAAGCATTTCCTTTTGCTTCTGGTGTTTCAAAACGATAATCGATTTCAAATCGATTTTCAAATGGTAATTTAGGTGCAAAATGGAAAAACTAAGATGTTATGATGGTTATGTAGGTAATGTAACTCGATTGTAAAGACCAGGATAATTTCATGGTTTGAATTCCAGTTTCTTCGTTGGGTTTTTTTTTTCTGACCCTTAAGACTAGCATCAGATTTCTCGTAACAATATTACCCCTGAATCACTTATTGAGGTCATGAGAATAAAGAAAATAATCACCAACTAAAGGAGCACTTGATGGTTAAACAAATTCTCCTTATCAGCACCTCAGGAAATATAAAGAGAACAGTAAGAAGAATATGCATACTGATGTTCAGGTGTTCAGGTTATTTTTGTTGTGTTTCCCTGTGAGATCAGATTAGCAAAACCAGTATAATGTCATGAAATTAAGTCTGAACACACAGAGTGCTTAGATGTTTTATATGGAGAAACTATCACCCAAACCTTATGTGATGAGGGCATTTCCCATGATGGGGTATACAGCAAATTCATAACTCCCACTGGCCTCCTTTAAAAGATCCTGATGCAACGGATATTATTTACAAGGGTATTTTGTTTGATAAAAGGGTTACACAAGAGAAAGAGAGTAACGAATGGTTCATTTTTAACCAAAACAATTTTTATCTATCTGTTCTTGTCATCAAAAGTTATTTTTAGAGATGGAGTACTGCAGGTATGTTACTATTTTTCCGTAAAGAAAGTGTAGGAAGAATCATTAACATTGAAAGTGAAATTAAGTCAGAAACACCCTTAACTGTCCATGCAAAATTGCAGCCCAAAGCTGTAGACTTGTTATCTTTTCCATTGTTCAATCTTAAAATTATCTTCCCTTCTTCTGCATAGATCAATGGCAGGAGTAAGGCCCCTGAAATTATGATTCTTAGTAACACCTTACCGGTTAAACTTGTAACACTGTTGCATAATTACAGTATTGGTCACAGTATCAAGTGAAACAACCATACAATTAATCTTTATGCTTAACATAGTTCCTCAAATAAGCTCCCACACTCTAATACGCAACCTCCCCCTAATTAGAGACCCCTGAAATAAGCCCCCCCCCCTTGTGTCCTCCCTCACTTTCTACAGGGGAATCAGCACAGGAGAACAATAAGCACTCCATCTCCCCTTGATAAAGCACCTGCCCTCCATTAGGTGCTCCTTGCTCCCTTGTAGCCAAAATAAGCGCCCAAGCATTTATTTAAGGAAATTTGGCATATAGGGATTAAAGTGTTCACAATTTCACTTTGTTTTTTCTCTCAGGGTTCATGGAAAACATCTACCTCGAAGGAGACCAAATAATTCTCTTAAGTGTTGTAGAGCAACTCCATCTTCCATTTCTAGCTGGTATGTACTCAAAGCTTTTTTTTATAATTACAGGTTTGGGGGGTGGGGAAGGGGGAGGAATTTGAGGGAAGCTGGTTTGGATGTGCTAACAGGGCAGTCAATAAGATCAAAAGTGTTGTGAGGCACTGAACTCAGGGGAATTGCAGGGACAGGATGAGTATGATGGATGCAAAGCTGATGTAAACTGACTTCAACAAATTTGATTATACTATGTTTTTAATTATTTACTTGGTAATGAATTTTTGGTTCCTTAAAAATTATTTTATACATTATGCAGATGCTGTGGTCATTGAGGAATGGAAAAATGAGGTTCACAAAATGGAGGAAGAATTGAAGGCTTTGGAGAGGAAATATATTGATAGGTGTTCAGATTTGAGGGTATGGGGTCACCTTTTAGTTGGTTGTTATTAAAATTATTTGCCTAAATACCTTTTGGATGGATGCCCTCGACAGAAACTGTATCAAAGATATTGATAATAATAGAATGCATGCATTCTCGTCCCTAATTTCTACTTCAATCCTTCCCCCCCTCAGAATTATTCTTAACAAACTAGAGATGAATAATTGCATGCATATAGTGAATGAATCATCATCATCATCATCATCATCATCATCATCATCATCATTATCATCATCACGCTACAGGTCAAAAGTCTTGTCCTACCTTCATCCCTCAAAAAGTTTAAACTTTTTCTCTTGGTTTTATCCCATTATTTGTTTCCTATTGAACAGTGGATTAATTTATTGACTCTTCTTGTAATAACTGATGGAAGAAGAGAATACCTTGTTGGCATTCAGACTTTTCTCTTTAATGTTATCCAGTTGTCAGACCTACAAAACTAAAACGCTCAATAGCAATTTGACCTGGAAACCTTCAATCCAGCTTATTTATTACTTAGTATTAGACATCAAACATGAACATTTTTTGGCAAGAGATTAAATCACAGAATACAGACTATACATGCTGCAGAGAGAGAAGTTGATTCAAAAATGGGAAGTAACAAGGTCCCTTTTCACACTACCATTGAAAAAACAGCCATGTAATCAGTGCTGCTCTTTCTTGTTGATAGACTCCCATAAGATTTAGAGTGGAACAAGGAAAACCAGGAGAAAAGATCTGTGAGATAGCTTTGAAA
This sequence comes from Pocillopora damicornis, assembly GCF_964200805.1. Taxonomy (NCBI): domain Eukaryota; kingdom Metazoa; phylum Cnidaria; class Anthozoa; order Scleractinia; family Pocilloporidae; genus Pocillopora; species Pocillopora damicornis. Next base: position 20,910,246 of record NC_142672.1, read on the forward strand.
GAGAAAGCCACACTGATTGTCCTAGGAAGTCGGGGTTCTGGCCTCATAAGGCGCACAGTTCTTGGAAGTGTCAGCAATTATGTAATTCATCATACAAAGATTCCAGTCATCTTGTGCCCCAAAGATTATCTGTGACTAATTTAACATTCTGTTAGGGTATGGTGGGGAAATCCACATTTTCCCTTCCAGTAGCCCTCTCTATTTATTTTCCTTTCCAAGGAATTCCTAAAAAGAAGAAAAACACTTTTTTCATTTTCTGATTTACATGTAAGATTTTAATGTTTATCGGCATGTGCTTATTTAGTTGGTCTATCCTGAACGTTTAAGTTCCTTCTGATGAAGTTATTTTGTATAAAGGAAATAGCTTTGATTCATAATGGAAGAAAGTAAATTTAAATTGTTACGCCCGTCCTATTTGAATTACTATGTATACTGCTGGGGGAAAAGAACTTGCACCACAGGAAAACCTGGAACCTCCTCACAGGGACTCCCTTCTTTTCCCTAATCTGTAGGGCTTCAACAGTGTTAATCGTGAGCTGTAAAACGGGACGAAACACAATCGGAACAGGCCCACTCATATCCACCACAAACTTGATATTTTACGGTTTACAGTCAAGTCGCTCGAAAGTCATCTCGCTTGAAGTCATATCGCCCACAACCAGAGACAAGTCGCCCGAAACGTTAAGTCATTTCGCCAGAAATCACGAGTCATGTCACCCGATTTTTTATCACATGTAAAAACGTCAAAATGGTATATCTTTGGAAATCGCTGAAGGTGACGATGGATCAAACTACCCTTTTGGGTGTATCAAACATTCAGCGAAACATACATAACCAACATAAAAAATTTTATCTAATTCAACTTCTTGAAAACAAAGCGGATAGTTCCAAAGGTAATCTATTGTTTGCGCTATTGTTTTCTTCTAACAAAAGACTGTGTGCATAATGAAGTATGGGGCTGTGCGGAAACTTTGCCCATCTGTCTACCGGGGCTTTGATCATCACTGAATGTTTGGATAGGTAAGAATCTACCAGCGGGTTGGGATCAAACCGATTCGCACTGAGTACGAAAAGTCCGTGGGTAAGAAACGAGAAATATCAGCTTTTGGAACTCTTTACGGTGGTCAATTACCATTATCGATTGAGTTGATAAAACCTCATTATTTGTTTATACCCCTCATCGACGAAGCATCACAGTTTAAACTTACTCCCTTTAAACAGTGCAACGATCACACGATCGATTTCTGTATTGCCAAAGTCTTCATGATGTCGTCGAAAACCAACACCTCTTGAGCGAAGAAGATTTAGGTTTCAGTCGTTATTCTTGGTGGAGCGTTTGGTTGAGTAAACCCTTTATCTCCCAGAAGTGATTGACATGCAACTTCTCACCATAATATCCATACATTAACCAGCAAACAGGTAATGAGAATACTCAAACTTATCAGGAGAAGTTTTTATCTTGATCTAACTCCAAATTCTCGTTACTAATTTACAAGGAAGTGTAAAGCAGCTAGAGAGGAGAATTATCAATTAGATCTTGAGAGTAAAGGGTTAAAACGACCAACAGCATTAGATGGAAAACCATGATTTAATTTCGCACGAAAGTCAAGTGTCACTTAAAACAACACATTTTTCTTCATATATCAACAACTTTATTTAATATCGAGGAAGTTTCTGATAATTTCAATACAAATGTTTGGGTGTTTGTTTGAAAGTCGCAATTTCTGGGTAGTTTTCTCACCTTCTTGAAGACCGCGCAAATTTTTAACTTGTTTTCTGTGCTTGGAATTCTACAACTCATCTTGTGATGCTTGTTCCTAGATTCCTGAATTACACACCTAGAGAGAGACTGTTTTGGCCGACGAAATGCTTGTTAGATCGAGAGGATGCCAAACACATTCGGGGCCTCATTACTACAGCCATCCAACAGTAGTGTGGTGACACATCTTGCGTAAAAAAGATTCCAGAACTGTTATCTCAGTCAACAAACTAGTGAACTGTAGTGTTGAAGCTCTTGGGAAAGTCTGGTTTATGATAGCTGACTAAAACAGCTAAGCGTAATAAAAAAGCAGAGTTCACTTTTCTGACTATCATTATTATCGTAAACTACAGTCACCCTGTATTAAGCGATCACCAATCACCGCTAAATACAGGTTCCACTGATTATTATAACAAACGTTCAACAAAGCCATTTTATAGCATAATTGACCACTTAATGTACAGAGTCTATCTCGAAAATACTTCTTTGATTTTGGAAAAGAAATATTCTTTTAAAATTCGTTGAATTTTAAATTAAATCAAAAATTCTCGAAGTATTATTTTTAGTTTTAATGACTGGTCCCACTTTCAATGATCGTTCCACACAGGTGGAGGACAATTAAAACAGGCAATTAGGACTTGATAAAGAGTGACCTCGACCGCTTAATAGAGGTGACCCTGAATAGAGGTAAAAATTGCGCTAAGTCTTGCTTTTTTTTTTTGCTTTAAGTTTATGACTTGTGGCCGTTTATTATAAGAAGAGTCCTTGCTTGCTGTTCGATTGGCGACGTCAGAGCCAGCAAGCTGTACAATCATCAATTCGACTTCTTTTTTTTTCCTTCCCTCTGCAAACAGTTCCAGTATTTGAGATGCCAGTGGTCATTTTTCATGCACTATAGTGTCGCGTGATAGGTGTAACAAACTAAAATAGATCCACGAACATTCGTGTAACTATCCTTTTGGACCAACCAGCTATCTGGACGGTTTATGTTCATAAGTTTACCACAGAGATGCTGGTGTTAACTGTGATCATTTTGACGCGCACAATACAACCTAAAGGTAATTTGCTTTGTCTTGTAAAATCCGTGTTTGAAAAACCAAATTCCCTTAAGATGACAAACTTGTTTGTTAGGGTTTAAACAGTCCTTTTACTGCATGGATCTCTTGTAATTACACTTTTTCCAAACCTGAAATTTTTACATTTCAGTAACGGTGCACAAAAATTGAAGAACACTGTTCGTGTTTTCGGGACCCAAAAGCATCTCAATTCTGGGACATTCCTGGCGTTGGGAAATCAGTAGTCTGAAAAGCAATATACATTTAAAGATCACAAAGGGACTGAATCAATTTCTAGTCTCGTCTCGTGAAAAATTTGGATGAACAAAAGATGGCAATGATTTAGCCAAGCTAAAAGGAGTTTGATTTAAATGCAAGCGTAGGAAATAGTAACTTAAAGAACAATGTACATTTAACAGATCAAGAAGAGAGATTGATTTGTGATTTTACCTCATAAAAGTCGTCATGAATAGAAGTTAGCAATGAATGATTTTTTAAGTCATTAGCCTTTCATCAGATTTATCATCATTCATGCATTCATGCTAAGCTTAGGAAATGGCTTTAAAATGATCATTAAATGTAATTTTTTCGCCATTATTGGCCGCGGTTTCTGTTACCAGTGACAATGGGAAAACCATAAATCGCATGAAATTGCACATACAATCAAGGAAACGGAAGACCTTCGCGGGTTTCCTTTGCAAAATCAATTAACGCGCTATTTAAATCACTACCACAGTAAACTATGTAACAATGGAAAGTTTATGAAATGCACCATTCGGCAATATTATTTCGTTTTAGCTTGATCGAATTATAAACCGAGTGAGGCGCGAAAATTACAAAGGGACGATCTTTATTTGATCGAATTGATCGGGAATTAAATCTGACCTCACAAATAAAACCTTTGCACAATTTCAATCCTGAGAGGTTGATATTCAATATCATGTATTTTTCGATATTCCTATTTGTTCGGTCGCCTTTGTTTATCGAAATTTTTACCGATGCGCGTTACGACGGAGGCCATTGCGGGAAATCCATTTTGAAAAACAGAAAACCCCAACACAGCTTTCTTTAGGTTGGTATCTTGGCAATCTTCGGGCCGAATTTCAAGGCAATCCGTAAAGTTTACGTAACCTATTTTTGTTCCCTTAAAAAAAGACACATTCGCGCAAAAACAAAGTAGGATTGCTTTTGTTTCCAAAGTTTTATCAACAATTCACGCCTTTGGGTGATTAAATGTCAAATAATGTCAAAACTCTGAAAACTCGAAAAGCCGACTGCCGATGGAAACACAGAAGCGTCTTGCGGAGTTTCAGGAACCTCACAACAAAAACATATTTTGCGAGCAACTAACTAACAGTTTCCCCGTGACAGACCTTTAGTTCAATCCTACTGGCCAGTAATTTCGATTTCCGTTCTATTTCTTTTTTAACTTAAGCACGCTGCGGCAAAACTTGTGTTAGAAGTAAATTTTCCAACACTTGTCGTTTGATAGGTTAATTCTTCTTTATTCTCTTTCTTCACAAATTAATACAACGGGGACTAGCTTCTATATGACAGGGAAAACTAGAGTCTCCGCTCATAAAGGTGACACTGCAGATGACATTTCTAAGCCGTCAATCTTCTTGTGTCGTCATCGTACCATCTCTACTAGCGAATCACGCTTGACTACGTATTACAGTTCCCACATACTGAGTATGCACCTTCGAGTTGTTTATGCAGTTAAAAAATCAATTTCTACCTTAATTTTCGTATCTTTACGTTTGAGATCGGCCAGAACAGAAACGAGATCGATAATATAAAAATTACAAATAACCTTGGTTCAGAGTAATATTTATACTTGAAAGGGAATCTTAAGAGAAAATCACCTTTAAAAATTGTTACATCACAACATTTTGGTCACAAGAGTTAAAGAAGAAAGGCGCTCACAAGTACCGCCCCCCAAATTGCTTTTGGTTGCGAGACATGAGGGGTATCACCTGTTTACACCTTAAATTACCGCTGGGGTCAAGAAAGTGTCGAACGCGACCTATTATCAGGGAGATTTACTCTTCCTGGACTAACAAATTAACTTAATTAGAAACATGGCTTATCACGAGTTCCATGTCAACCTCACGATCACAACGAGGAAAACGTGATTAAACTCACTAGGAGAACGTGACCAAAATCACAAGAAGAACGTGACCAAACTCAACCTTTAAGATAAGACCACCAAGAAGGAGTAAAGAGTAATCAACCTGCCCTTTTTATAATTTGTATTAAATGACTTAAAATAATATAATATTTCCATTCCTTTTTTCGACACCAATACAAGGAAACCCTCACGATATTGTAGATTAACTATAATTGTAATTTTATCATTTAACACTTGACAGCTGTCGCTCTGATCGAGTGCTAGCAGCGAGGACTGCCTAAAACAACAAGATTGCCAGAAATTCGGTGGGTCATTCGGTGAAACCAGTCAGCAGATTGTCGAAGTAAATATGTTCACGACAGGAGTAAGCTTATTATATGTTAAAGGAGAAGCGGAAAGAAACAGAACAGTGGAAGTCTTATAACAAAACACAGTTGCCACAGTCATGGTCAGGAATCTTTCGACTGTTCTAAGGAATGCACGTAATTAGCATCACATCACAAAAAAATGTCACCACCTTTCACCATGAAGATGACCAAGACAAGATGAACAACTTTATACTTACTTAAAATTTCACTCTTCCCAGACTTCTTTTAACGATATAAATCTTCCCTGACTCGGAGTGAAGTTCCTTTTCTTTCCCCTGGCCTTGGAGTAATTTATTTTTCCCGGCTGTTCCTGACCTGTGACAACCGCGCCCACAATTAACTTGCCGGAAACGAAACAATATTTCGTTTACCATGATAAAAACAAAGAAGGGCAGGTGCCATTTTTCAATTACTTAGATCGTCTTCGAAAATTTCAGATCATAGTATGGCACTAGGTATTATTCTTAAATCTTAATTTGGATCTTTTTTTGACCCTAAAAGTCCATATCTGTTTTAAAAGAAAATGAAAAACAACATTTAAAAATCGAGACGAGACGAAATCATTTTTCTGATCATTTTACTCGCGACTTGCAGTTGATGAAATATAGCATGAATACTTAATTTCTGAGTCTTAGGATCCCTAGGGTATTTAGGAAAAGACAAAACGGAAGTTGTGGAAACATTGTAATTGTCACAAACGCCATAATATTGGACCACTCTTCATGCTTCGTAGTTAATTCATTATGGCCGCGACTGCTGTTTACTCATCTCAGACCTCGTGACCAATCTGTGACGTATGAAGTTAAAAATGTCTATCCAGTTCGAAAATACATTTTTACGAACGACGCACGCGCGTTTTAATATTTTATAAAAGCTTTTTTTGGACACTATAACTAAAATAACAATGCCTAGTTTGAAAAAAAATTGGTCCTCGAGTCTATAACCAAGATATAGATATTTTCCCTTTAAATCTGGTGGCTAATGATAATTTCATCGTCATGATAATTTTAGGAAACCCGTCAGTAGCCACTCTGTTCTGTTTCAACCATTTTCAACCGTGATTTTAGAAGCGTGCGTGCCGAGAGGATCGCTCAGTTTTCAAACTTATTGCATCTAGTGTAAAACGAGGATGGGAAGCGAATCAAATCCGTCAATCAAACAATAAACTTTGTAAAGCTGCAAGATGTTTCAACCTGATTATTTCACCTTAAACTTTTATTCCTCTCTTAAAAACCCTCCCAGCCACAAAACTCTTTATCACAGGAAAAAATCTTAATTTCTACTTGGCGGAGTGTGACTTAAACACGAATGACATCAGAGCTCCGCAGGGGTCATCCATCATAACTAATAATGTTATTGTTAAAAACCATATATAATTTGTATACTCTCTCTTTTCTTTTGTTTCTTTGGGAAATGGATTATTTGTCACTTACCTCAAGAAAGTTTTAAAAAGTGGAGAATGTTACGGGTTAATTCCGAAAGAAAGTTATTTTCGTAACAACCCGAATGGGAGTCAATCACCAGAGTTTCTAATGGATTATCACACTTCCCAATCATCTGGTGTTTGTTCCGATAAATTTCTCTATATATTTATAGATAATAAAGAACTGATTTTAAACAAAAAGGTCATGGGAAAAGTTGATCCGTCGTAATGGTGCATTAATGAATTCGCAAGGTATCGAATCTACCAGAATTACCAGCGGCAGTCTTAAACATTGAACTTCTATTGATATGAGAAGTTTTGAGTAAACATTTAGTAATCATATCCTCTTTGACGTCAAACTTTTCTCACCCAAAATCGTTGCATATAATTTGTTTACTTCGCTTTTCCAAAACAGGAGATTTGGGCTAAATTTCCTTGCAAAAGCCTTTCAGCTAAGTGAAAATTTTTTTTAATGAGAAGTGTCAGCGCCTTCCACTTCTCTACGTAGAAGTCCAACATATCATTTCGAAAAAAGAAACAAGTAATTTGAATGTAACTTTTATGGCGTAATTATCTCGTGTTATTAATGTCGGTGCGAGGTTCCTCTGATATAGTGTCATTTGCGGTATTATGAGGGTCTCAATCTCGATAAGAGGAACTGTAAGCAGTTCTTGATGTCTCCATTATGTTTTCATGTCTGGCCTTTTGTGACTACTTTGGTCAACGCGGCTGAATATTTCTATGGTTGATTCATGGGCCGGGACTGAAGGCCAGTGTTCGATATTAAGACCCTAAAAAGAAATTAATTAAAATCGCTGATGGTTTTCATCTTTTCTGGCTTCGTCGAGACATACGGTTGCACTGTTTCGCTAGCTCATAGCTTTGAAAACTTTCGGAAAACGTTTTATGGAAAAAAAAATTCATAATGTATACGCTGGCCAGCTACATCCATTTCCTTTTTCGGTTTTCGCGAGAAAACACAGCTTTAAAAACTGCCGGGAAACGTTTTATAGAAAAAGTTCATAATGTATAGGCTGGCCAGCTACGAGCATTTCGCGAGAATTGAAGCGAGTGGTAACATAGCTCACGTTAGCCGATCATGAGCCAACCGCATTGTGCAACACCATCCTAAACATCTTTTCTTGGCTGCGTTACTTTATATTTCGAATCTTTTTTTCACATATTTTAGTTTTATTCCCTGGTATCGCATAATTTTTTTCTAGTCTCCTAAGCAATTATATTTAGCGGCTAAACTCAAATAACTTTGACTCACCGAGGTTAATAAACAGTTGACAACAGGTGTTCTTCACTCAATGAGTCCTCTCCTTGAAATAAATAATAGTTTTCTTATGCATTGTTGATTCTCCAATCTGAGCTTGAGCGGTGGACCACTTTTGAGGTTGTTTAGAATGGATTTTCAAATTTCGTGCCTATTATTTCGCTGACGTTTTCCATCCAGAAAGTTTCCTCGTCAAAATCTTTAAAGCCAGCTGTTTGTACACCATTCGCATTGCATGATTTTGGAAAAACATTAAGTTTTTGGTGCTCCTCCGGCTTAACTTATGCTGTCATCACAGGCTAGCCTCTAACTGGAAGAGTATAATGATCTTTGAATGGAAATAAAAAACTAATTTTGGCAACTGTCAAATAAATCAGCTAGAATTCAAATCTATATTTCTCCTATCTAGGCCAAGCCAAGTGTTCCATGTTTGCTTAAATTACGCAATTTTTTTTTTCAGCACCGTGAAATTTTTATTATTAGAAACAGTTTAAAATTTCAATATGTTTTTTTCTTTCAGTTGACGACATGCAAATTTTAATAAATGTTTTAATAGCCTTCTACGCTATTAGCACTAATGACTATTTTGAAAAATATTTTACATTAAAACTGCCTTGTGAAAAACTGGTATACAATAGAGCGAAGTGACATAAACTGCAGGAGAGCCTTTTAAGTTTTCAGATATGCAAATGTTCACCAATTTTAATTTCCATTTGTTTCCAAAACCATTATCCTTAATAACTACAGCCGGTGAGTTTTTTCCCTTAAAAGACTCTGTTTTAACAAGATGATGTGGAAAACATCACGGAAACATAAACACCTAATGGCCTTACATCCAATTCGTGCAATAAAAAGGGCAGTTTGAGAAGTGTTCTTCTTCGTCGCAGATGCAAAGTGTTGCATAACCTTTTGAAATATTTCATGCGAAGAATGCATAATTCATCCAATTTTTGCAAGTGCAATGCAGGTGGAAGGACACAGTTTTTTCTTTGACATGAATTCGTTGTTGGGCGTCCTACTTATCAGCTTACAAATTTATCCTGGAACCAGCGGTATGTTTTATGCTTTAAATTACTCCAGTTTAAGATATATCCGTTGCTGTTTCTCCTGCAATATCACATTTGCACGTTGCAGTTTGACCCTCAGGTCAAATTCAACGCCTAACTGAAGACGCCGTTTATCACTTAGAAACGTACCACCTTTACCACGAGATAACAATTTTTTTTAAGTCCTTAAAATAGAATGCTAAATGCACTGTCATCTTCTCCTGTTTTAACTATAAGCAACAATTTTTGGGAAATTAGATTACACACCACTCTGATTCCCACAAGAGCCTTGTAACATTCATATAATTTGTTATTTCCCTCAGAACAAACTCACCGTTGAGCTGTTTTTATCCTCGTAGGTAGAGGCATTACACTTGTTGACACCTCTTTTAAAATAAAATTCTAACAAAGGTTCATTTTCTTTTTAGGGTTACCTAACTTTGAAGTCTTACAAAATTTATATCGAATAAGTTTATCGCTCGTGTGATACCAATAAGTGAACAAGACGAGGCGGGATGCCCAAAACTCACTCATTCTAAAAAATACAGTTAAGAATACAAAAAATCGTTATGTTTAAAAATTGTGAAAAAACTTTCTCGACTCAAATAAAATCCTTATCGGATAATTTTAAGTTGATTTCCGTCTAAGATTCTCGATGCATTTTTACTTCTAATGTTACTTATGGAGGAAGCTAATGAACATGTTTCTCTTATTTTTTCCAAGGGTTATAATATATTTCGACTTAAATAAAAGGTGTTTCGAATGTTGCCCACGTCCTTTCGTGATCTGAAAATCATTTTTCTAAAGTAAATCTTTCCTGTAATGATTTACATCCTGTGCATCAAACACGTAGCTCACTGACTCACTGGCTCACTGGCTCACTGACTCACTGACTCACTGACTCACTGACTCACTGACTCACTGACTCACTGACTCACTGACTCACTGACTCACTGACTCACTGACTCACTGACTCACTGACTCACTGACTCACTGACTCACTGACTTACTGACTCACTGACTCACTGACTCACTGACCCACTGACCCACTGACCCACTGACTCACTGACTCTCTGACTCTCTGACTCTCTGACTCTCTGACTCCCTGACTCACTGACTCCCTGACTCACTGACTCACTGACTCACTGACCCACTGACTCACTGACTCACTGACCCACTGACTCACTGACTCACTGACTCACTGACTCACTGACTCACTGACTCACTGACTCACTGACTCACTGACTCACTGACTCACTGACTCACTGACTCACTGACTCACTGACTCACTGACTCACTGACTCACTGACTCACTGACTCACTGACTCACTGACTCACTGACTCACTGACTCACTGACTTACTGACTCACTGACTCACTGACTCACTGACTCACTGACTCACTGACTTACTGACTCACTGACTCGAACTTGCGTTATGACTGATAGGCTGACTGAATAACAAAATAACGTAACGATTGACTGACTCAATGATAACTTTTACTGACTGAGGAGTGTGCATAATTACAAACTGCCAGGCAAGATGCTTTTCTGGCTTATTTCATAACTGACTGACTAAATTGGCTATCATCTATCTCTTTATTTCAGTTTACGGACAGAGAATTTCCGAATCCTCCCGTTCTGAGAGAGTAAATAATGGCGATCGACTCGTCCTTAATTGCTCTGACAGAAACCTAGACCAGTTTCAAGGAAACGTGAATTTCACTTGGAAGAAAAACTCCGTGACTATACCGAATGACGACCCACGCTTAAATGCAGACGGGAAAGGTACCCTGCTACTTGAGCACGTACGGCAAAGGGACTCTGGACAATACACGTGTACTTTTGGTACAGCCGACGTCTTTAGCATTAGCAATATGACACTGTTTGTCATAGGTCGGTGGTTAATTAGCAGTGTTGTACAACATTTTTCATTAAGTCTAGATGTTAAAAGTATCTACCTTAAAAATACGTAAGAAAAGATGGATCTAACATTTCCATCTTTAATATTTATGGCCTGGCGGCTCTGAATTATTCTTAATCCCCTCCCTCCCCTCCCCCCGCACCTTATTAGGAGTTAATTGACAGCCAATTTACTATTGTCTCCCCCCTTTTTATACTTATGAAGACGACTAAGTCCCATTCCTTTCCTCCCCCTAAAAACCATTTGGTCCCCCAAAATCCCTCGAACCCTCTCCCCTTAAACCCTTAAAGAAGAGATTCAAGGGCATAAACTATCAGAAAGACGGAATTTAAACGAATTCATATCTGAAGATAACACTTGATAAAGATGAATAGATTTCCTTGGGGAAATGCTTGAGAAATTGAAACATTTACATCCCTTTTACATTCCGCTAGTCTGATAAATTGTTCCTTTTATAGGCAGTACATCTCCGAATAGTCCAACAACGAAAGTAATGCCCTATCGGAAGCATTCAGCACAACGGGGTACCACCTTGAATTAGGCTCGTACCCAGACCTTCCACGGCCATTCAGTTACAGTTTCAGGGTAGGATCTGGGTACGAGATTAACCTTGTAAGCCATGTTAACACATTTCCTGTACATGCAGTCTCCGAGGGTAACAGAAGGCTAAAAGAGTTGCTTAAAGGAACTGTATCACATGGTGCGCATCTTAAAACATTTGGCCAAACTTACTCATTGGTAATTCTTGTTGACCTTCAAAGGGCATCTTGTAATGATACAACTGAACTCATGCTGTCTTTATGAATAATTCCTATGCCACAAAAGCTTAGATAGTCGTGCAGCGGACAAGATATCTTTGTTTATTTGTTTGCTTTAAACAGGGAACGATCCATCCAACGGAGTCACATCCACGAGTAGTGTCGCAGAAACTGCCATGACAAGCCTCATAGCAAGTCATACTAGACTTGCTAACAGCGTTACGACAAAAAGCTCCACGACAAGAAGTGTAATGTTAAGTAGTGTCACGACAAGCCGTGCACAAAAACATAGCGTCACGATGAGTTATGTCACAAGAAGCAGTATCACAACAAGTCGCGTCACCACAAATAGCGTCAAGTCAAGTAATATAACGACAGGGAGTGCCACGACAAATCCTGTCATAACCAGTAGCATCACGACGAGTAATGTCCGGAAAAGCAGTATCTTGGCAAGTCGCGTCATGACAAATAGTGCAGCAACAGGTAGTGTCATGGCAGGTAGTGTCATGAAAAGTCGCATCATGGCAATCAGTGTCACGACAAACGATGACACGAAAAGCAGTGTCGTAAAAAGCAATGTGACCATGAGCTGCGTCACGACAAATAGTACAACGTCGGATGGTGTCACGAGAAGTAGTGTCACGACAAGTCGCGTCATGACAATCAGTGTCAAGACAAATGGTGACACGAAAAGTAATGTCGCAAAAAATAGAGTTACGACAAGCCCTGTCACGACAAATGGTGTCAAGAAAAGTAATGTCACGACAATTAGTGTCACGAGAAGAGGTGATACGCCGAGCAGCGTGAGCATGGTTTTGTATACTACAGCGATTGTGGCAACAAAGCAGCCATCGCCCTCCCCTCGGTTATTCACACAAACAACTACAAATTTGATTTCAAGCCTACAACTGCAGGTATTTGATTGCTATTGATCATTAAGAATTTGCTACGTATGACATTGGTTTTTTTCTTCGTAAGACTACAGCTTAGAAACACATGATGATTGAGTTCTGGACCCAATTTATATCTAAAGAACGCTGAGTCAACCCAACCCTCATTTTCTCTCGGTCAATCTTGGTAGGAAATTCGTCACTTTTTTCATTCACGGAAACTGCTAAAATGTTAACCACAACAAAGTGAAGTCGCAGGTTTGCATTCGATATTTGATTTTTTTTTCATGTTTGCGGAGGCTTTTTTTTTTCTTTGTCTACCCTATCTCTTACAAGGGCTTACGTTTGGTAATGTTGTATTTCCATGTTCGTATTTTGTACCTTACCATCCCCATAATAGTATCAGTTGTCTCACACTCAGGTTGAAGCTCTTTTGATCGGCGACAAACCCACCAACATTTGTACAGTCCTTACCGAACTTGTCAAACTGACAAAGCCTGGGAACGAGCTGAAAGTTAACGCAAGCGAGCTCTCTTTATCCTTGGATATACTAGAAAAACTAGTGACGTACAACTCCTTGGAGAACCACACTGCCATTACCACACCAGCCGACCAACGTAACGTCTTGGAAGTAGCCAGTAATTTACTGAATGAAGAAAATGTGGAAACGTGGTTAATGTTAGAAGAGGTAATGCTGTTGGATTTTGCTAAATCTCATAATGGTATCACTTTCGTGATTTATTGAATGGCTGTCTGACCAATTGGACAACTGATCGTTTGAATGACTGACCGATAGACCGACTGACTGAAGGTTGACAGCCGCAATTACTAACTGACTGATTGAATGGCTGACTGTCTAGGTGACTAATAGGCTGATGACTGACTGACAGACTGATTCACTGACTAACAGACTGACCGACTGACTGACTGAATGGCTGACTGCCTGAGTGACAGACTGACTGACTGTTTAACTGATTGATGGCCTGAGTGACTGACTGACTGTCTCACAGACTGACGGCATGGGTGAGTGACCGACTGACTAACTGACTGACTGTGGAGAAAGACTCCTCGATAAAGACCCACTTTGGAATATTTATAAATAATGTTGCTGTCCCTTTTTTTCCAATCACGTGACTTAAAATAATCAGATGATGTATCAGTAATAGCCCAAGTTAAAAATACAGAAATAGTTCAAGGAACAATATATCATGCAAAGAGGACAAAGATCTCACTTAATTGCATTGCCATCAACCTATACCATGTTTTCAAAACTTACCTTCATCGCCTTTCATACTTAATACATGTTCAGAATCAAGAAAACATCATCGGTGTACTACTAAAGACAATGGAAGAGTTTGGTTCTCAAGTAAGCAGTCAGCTTGGTAGATCAACTAATTCTACCTCCTTCGTCCTTTTATCAAGAAACATTGCTTTCAGAGTTGATCGCTTAAACCGGAATGAAACGGTGAGTCAGCAGCATACTTTTGGTTTGCTCTCTTTTTTCCCTCCCACTTCCTTTGACGCATTATCACTGACCGTCAAGAAATGGCTACGAGGCGGACTGTAAGAGAATCATTTCCCCTGTAAATCCAACGTGTTGTTTCCTTAACAAGCGCGTCTTGTCTTGCGCATAGAGAGCGCTTTTTGATTACGTGCCATAAACCAAAACCAAAGTAATCGCAACGGCCAATCAGAAGAGAGAAAAATACCTTTAAGAGCCAATGAGAAATCAGAGTAAAAAAAAAAGAGCAGGCAACCAGGTCGTGATTGGTTTAAATTTTTCATCTGATTGGTTGAGAGAGTGGTGCGTGTTTTCTGGACCAATCACCGAGCGAAAAGCAAAAAAATGCAAGCTCAGATTACTTTTGATTAAATTGATCCAACCAAACATCTTCTTTTATTTCTGTTTCCAGCTTCATGTGAATTTCGCTCAGCACGGTGCAACATTCTTTGCTCCTGGGTCAATGTTTTCAGATCCCACAGGGAGCCGTGTGTCGACCATCGTCTACAAAACACTTCATAACGTGTTTAGACTTAAGGAGAAGGGATTCAGTGAAGCTCAAAAGGAAGGGGGAAAGCTGCAGACGATTGGCTCGAGTATCATCTCAGCTACGGTTCTACCAACTCCAAAATTCCCATTGGCAAAACCAGTTAAACTGGTTATTAAACGTAACAATCAGGTATGGGTAATATGAGCACTGAGCATTAATGAAAAAAAGGTGATAAATCAATGTCAACAGCACTGATTTAATGTGGTCTTATACACAATCGTATGACATCGTTTGCAGAGCCGTAATTTGATTGGACAGTGCGTATTCTGGGAGATTGGCCGATCGCAGCGAACGTGGCTTACCCGTGGCTGTACACGTGTGGATCATGAATCAAATGCTAAAGTCACAACGTGCGAGTGCGATCATTTGACCATCTTCGCTATTTTAATGAAAAACAAGCCGGTAAGTTCATTATGTATCTCACAATTTTTAATTCTGTATTTCTTTACACGGTATGTTTCTTCCCTTAGTCTCTGAGTTGAGGGTCTCAATAGGGTGATGGCTTTTACGGCTGACGTTTAAAACTTTTCCCTCTGGCTATTCGAGCTGGCATGTTACTGCTCATTATATCATCTGAAAGGAGATGCTCTGAGTTTCTTTTAACCAGGCAGAGATTGCTGATTGGCTGAAAAAGAGGGCATTTTTAGAAAGCATTTTAAAACGCTTAACTTTGCCTCAATGTAAATGGGCTGGTTTCATTGCTTTGGCGTTGTTGTGTAAAAAACAAGATTTCACTTAGCTGATCCGCGCATTTTACATTTCATTGACGCCAACAGAACAATGAAATGGCTTCCCACGAAAGCGCATAGCAGCGTGCGTTTTTGACCTTCGTAATAAAAGAAAAGTTTGTTCTTTATATTATACACAAGTAATCGCTTGCTTCCCTAAAATTGAGGAATAATATCACTTGCTTTTACAGAGGTTTCAGAAATCGCAACTTCTGAGGCCCTATGCGATGAACTATACTAATGTTGAATAAAATGTTTTCTATTTTGTTCTATTTTTCTATTTTCATTTTAGGTGCAAGCACAACATCAGCACAACCTTGAGTATATTTCCACGATAGGCTGCGCATGCTCTCTACTGTTCCTTCTGCTGACCTTTACGGTGGTTGTTTTGTGCTGGAAACAAATAAAGAGTATTCGAGTCATAATATTACTGAATCTTTGTGTGGCCATTGCTGCTTCTTGTTTTTTGATCATCCTGGTTGGATATGCGAAAAAAACAGAGGTAATTATAAGATATGAACCTTTCGATATATTTTTACATGGAGATAGCTGCAGGTTTGTTTTACCTCCCCACTCTTTGCTCAATCATTTCTAAATAAACTGTTTTCGACACAGAATGAATAACGTCAGGCTACGTCCATTATTTCGTTGGGTTCATCTGTTATTTCGCCGGTAGTCATTTATACTCTTAAGCGGAGTGTGTAATTGTGGGAGCAAATAATCTCACACGTGATTGAAACATAGTGACCCGGCCAGATCTCAAACCCATATCTCTCTATCTCTCTATCTCTCTATTCGTAGTTCACTGTGCTCACTTCCAGGCCTCCGCGTTAGAAAACTGATCTCTTTATTTTTTGTCCTTAGATGCTATGCACAGTCACTGCAGTAAGCCTCCATTATTTCCTATTGTGTGTATTTTCATGGATGCTGGGTCATGGCGTTATCCTGTATTTCCTGATCATCAAAGTTGAGACGCAAAACAATATAAAGTCAAGGATGAAATGGATCTACGCCTTTGGATGGAGTAAGAGAAATGATTTGTTTCATTAAAACTTGCGACCTCAATTGTTGCTGAGTGTCGTCGCAACAACGGTCGGTCACAAATAATTAATCCCAGTCAGGTATCGAGGAAGGATCACGTAAAAGGGATATCGATAGCAGCCTGTGCACGTGAATACAGTTGAAGCTTGACTATTAATTTGATTTTTTTTTTTTTTACTTCCAGTTTCCCCTCTGCCAATTGTGGCCGTGTCATTGGTATTGACTGGTGCCGATAGTTACGCAGCCAATAACTGCTGGCTGACAATAGAGTATGGGATAATTTACTGGACCTTCGTTGTCCCAGTTGCGATAATCGTGCTGGTTAGTGGTGTTTTGTTTAAATTATTTATTTAATGACTCACCAAGCATTTTCACTCACACGCGATTGGTCTAAACGCATCACTTCAGAATTAGTCCTTACTAAGACCTGGAAATATGCGGCGAGTGTCTCCAAATAATGTGCAAAGAATGTTCGAAACAAATAAAATCTTTTTTTAAATTTGAATCTAGATAATACAGCTAGGGTGTTTGTTATCGTTACCGAAGCGTTAAAAGTCGAACGACAGAAGTCTGCTAAGTCAACATTTCTCATAAAGAATATCAGAACAGTCTGCAATCATGTAATCTTCCACCTTTCTGTCAACGCAATGTAACAGTCCCATCACAAAGTCATGAATCTTTTATAAAACCCGCTTTGTTACTTATCACATAATCAGAAAGTTCAAAATATGTCAGCTATTTCATAAATTTAACAAACAATAATAACTAACAAATTATATAACATGTCTTTGTCCTTTTTTTTCAGATCAACTCGATTTTGTTTTTTGTCTTGCTACATCGTATAAGCAGAGCTTCAAGGTCCAAAGAAAAGATAACACGTGCTAAGCACATGAGGGCTTGGTTACGTCGTTCAGCAATGCTGTTGCCCTTATTGGGAGTCACGTGGTTGTTTGGCTTTCTGACGTTCATTTCCTCCACAGTTGTTTTTCATTACATTTTTACCATACTGAATTCGCTACAAGGATTCTTCATCTTTTTTAATGTTTGCGTCTTAGAAGATACGGTAAGCTGTAACCATCTGCTGTAATTTAAAAATGCGTGAAACTGAAATTCAATAATTAGAAGTTAGGTGAAAGTATGCTTTGGTGTTTTAGGTCGTTTTAGTCAATGAAATTCTTCAAACTTTCCTCCAGTTCAGAGATTCTATAGTCAAAACATTGTGTGAGTGGAATGCTAAATGTCCTTGATTCCTGTAAAGACTAAATCTTTGGAACTAATTTCTATTGAAAAAAAAAAGTCATCAGAAAGCATACCTGTATGTTTTGCATCGTTGGAATGAATCAACTTCTTTCTACTCTCTCCATTAGTTCAGAGAATCTATGGTTATTACGTTGTGTAAGCACACCAAGGAAAACTCTGACCGGTACCTGAATAAACACGCATTAAGATCCACTCCTACACAAATACAAATTGCAGGTTGGTAATGATTTTCCTTGCCATCAAATTTAATTTTTTTCTATTCTATATGAAGAAAATTCTCGATTTTAGCTGGTTGAGAGTAAACATTTTTTCCTTTGGTGGTTCGAATGCTGCTGATAACGCACTAAAGAATTTATGGTTTTCGCATTAATTTCTGTGGGAGGGGTGCGAAGGGTGGAGGAGTTTCAGTAACTTATTCCATAGGCGGCTGCCGGTAGTAGTATAGGCTGCTGTACCATATGGCAAAACCCAAACAGGAGAGCATGCTCGCACTAAACATACGGCGGTGAGAGGTCTTACAGGCGGCAGTAGACCGCCAATAACCGACTCTTATTGAAACTCCTGTTAGGAAGGACTCTTTTTTTTCCAGATGCTCCAATGTATCGTTCTCCTTTTGTAACTGTATGACTGCACCAGTGTGGTATTCACCTCTCAAGTTTTCATATCAAATGTTCATATCGTTATGCTCCTGTAACTGATGGCATCAGTGTAGTAGTTACCTAACTTGCACATTTCTTAAAGCTTCTTTCGGTTTCTTCTTTTATCCTTTCTACAAGAGGAAATTTTTCATAAAAATTGTGTAAACGGAAGTTGAAAAGAAACGAGTTTCCCTGTGCGTACGTTCTAGATTTCTAAATCTTGTAGTCTTAGGAACCCTCGGCAATAAAATAGGGTTCAGCTGGCTTTTTATTTTTCATTATAGATGCTAGCAGAGCTGAAATTTCGTTCTGGGCGTCGAGCAAATAGCAAATACTGAGTTCCCGTCAGTAATCTTACTCCAAATTGAAATATTCTGCGAATTACTTTTGTCTGAAGTGAGATGCAATGATTCTAACAGTGTAAGGGGTGCATTATCTGTTTTCACTCTGACCAGTTCCAGCTCCAGTATTTTCCTCCAATTAGCAATCTTGTCTCTGCGGGTTGATATTGTTGAATTGTTGTTCAATAAGTGCCTCGAAATCAGCTTCTAACCGCGTGCTCCTTTTCGCCTAATCAGTAGGAAGGATTAGAGATGTTAATCAAGGGGTCCTGTAGGTGAGGCCGCTTTGATTTCGCAAATAGCATATTCTTTGTCATCGTAGCGTTGTGACAATGATAGACATAATCGATGTCTTTGGCTCCTGATCGCATTTCTGAGACTGCCATTTTTTGTTATGTACAGGATATTGGTGTTGATATATCAGAGTCTAAATTCTCTCTCCTTAGCGTCTTCAGGGGTTAGGAATCTTTTTCCATCCATACTTGACCATTTGCGTCAACAGTTCCTCCCAGCAAGTCTCTAGTTTTCGTACACAATCTGCATTTATATACCAGGCTTGTGCTCTTCACAAGAGGCGGGATTGAGCACATGCTTGCATTACAGGATCATTTGCTCTTATCAACTGAGTTAGTAATGTAACTTGGCCACTGCTAAGAGTATAAAAGCTGACTTTTCGTGCGTTAGCGCTTCGTTACTGATCTTCCCATTTGCTGATGTTTCTACTTCTGATTCACTTTGCAGTTTCTAAAGACAAAAAGATTAATGTTAGTCAACAAGAAGGATTTGATGACCTCGCAAACAACAAGGACTCAAAGAGACTCAAAATTAAACGGCAGAATTGGATGACAACCAGTCGTCTTTAGCAGAAGAGACGACAGATCTAAATGTTTTAGAATCAGAATAGATACAAAGGAAAGTTATGCGTTGGACGAAAACAAAAACTTGAATTTGTGGCAATCAGAGCTTCCTTTTCCCAGAAAGACATTTTTGTATAATTTGAAATATGATGGCAGTATCGTATTTTCTGGTGATTTGATCAATACACTTTACCCAAATGATTTAAAAATAAACCCAAGAATAAGACTGAGAAACAAGGTTTTTATTATCATTTTGTTTTTTTCGTCACTTCAAAGAAACTTTTATCAAGCTACCCCATATTACATAGTAAATGCGATTCTATACGAGCCCCCTGATTGGTCAAAAACCTATCGTTTACGCACCCACAAAACATTGAAGTTTCTTTTACAAAAGCACCGATTTGTGATTTACAAACTTCGCTCGTGTTCTCCCAACATCCCGCGCGCGTTATTACGCCAGTAAACCGATAAACAGTGCGGTCTATAGCTTGATTAAGCGGAAACAATGTTTCAAGTAACCAACAACTAAAATACTGATTTATTGCCTTTTATAATTGTTTTAAGACGAACTCAGTGTATTCAGCAGGCCCGTCACTGATCAAGTGCATACAAACTGAAGTACTGGTTTTGTCGCCTCTTAATAACAGTAGAACACTGAAAACATATGATTCAGCAAACATTTCTGGCAAATGAGCGCGGCTATTTAAATTGAAACCTGTAATAGAGGGCCCTGAACAGGTTTTTCAGAGAATTCTACTACTTTCAGAACAGATGGGTGTGCAGTTTGGAGAGCATGTTCAGTTTAGGCAGACAATTATAAGAACCTTTATTTCTATCGGTTAATAGTTACCTTTTCAGTAGATCCAGGCGTGTCAATAAGTATACGAAACAATAGATTGAACCACAATAAGCAAAAAGTGCTTACTGTATTATTTTCATATTTGAAACAAAATTTCATTTGCCAAACCTCCACGTCAGTGTACAGCAGCAAATGACATATAAGCTCTCAGTCAGAGAGCGGGCGACAAAAAGCTGGCTGCAGTTGTCAGGGAAACGGCGGTTATGAAAAGAGAATTCCTTTTCGTCATTTTTTTGATGGAACCCGGAGTTTTATCAAGCTAACTGATTAACCCCCCAAAAAAATTAAAAGCTTTCAACAGGTAATAGAGTATTCGCGTGAGTTTACAGACCCTGACGCAAACTGGTTCGCCGGGCAAATATAGAAAAGATGTGAGAGCTGGAAATTACTGCTTTACACTTTCAGATAATTGAAACTTGATGCTGATGTTCCTTGCTACTCAAGACTATAGACTAATCATTTTGTTAATGGCATATGGCATGTGACACATGACAAGCTTTCACATGAAGTGAAGGCTTAGTTTGTTTCATCAAAAAAACCCTCAAAGATTCAGAACTTTTAAGTGAACGAAGAGGAATAATGATCCTTTGCTAATTATTTATGCATGTATCATACCTAATTGACACCCCCGAGGTTTGAAAGAAATCGCTCTCTTTCTCCGAAGAACAGCGAAAGTTAAAATAAGAAAGCTATACTTAAAGCTAAAAGAGCATTAATCAATTTGACAAAGGTGGTCTTCTGGGATATTTCCTTTTTGACCTAACTCATCGACAGATGCACTTCCAGATGAAGTTTAAGACGTCTTAGGAGCATCAAGTGTTTGATTTAATGTGACAGGTAGGTTCAATATTTTATCAAAAGAGCCTCTTTATTTACAGAATGAGCATGTGTTTTTATTTTGATAATGCATCCTGCCCTTCAGACAGCTTAAAAGAGTTAGGATAACGCGTGGAAATTCTCACACTTCGAAGATGCAGATTTTAGCGCTGTTCATGCTAGTGTCCACACTGCAACATCAAGGTAATTTGTTTCATTCACTGTTAGCATAGTTCAGTTCGTACTGGTTTAGCTTTGTGGAAAGGCCACTAAATATGATTTCTTCTATATTTTTTGTTAAGGGTTAGATATAAATAGCTTTTAGAGGCCAGGGAGTAGTGCAGAATAAAGATTCTCGGGAGTTCTAGTTTGCAGATCGGCAAGTTTTTAATTTTGTAGGTGGAAATATTTGCGTTTCGAGTGGACTTAAATTTCTGCTGCAATAAAACTTCGACGATGATCTGGTATGAAGCAAGACATAAACTATGATGTAAACTTGCTATTTTTAAGTTTTCTCCCATATCGAGTTACTTACGAGGCCGCAAGACGTTCAATGAACACAACTGGAAATTCCAGGTTAATTCATCCGTTTACAAAGAACACGAGTTAACGGTTAACTGGAGCAGGGAGTTTTCTTACTGAGGACTGACTATGAGTCAGTAGAAACTGTTGCAGCGCTTTGTTTTGCGTTTTGTTTTTTCGGGCGGGGACTTATTTTGTGGAAAGTATCTGTTCATTTATATGTATATATCTAGCTGTCAACCTATATCTATCACAAATAAACAGTTTCCATTCGCTTTGATTAAGGGCTAACGCTCGAAACGTCAGCTTTGAAACTCTTTACGATGGCCAATTTACGTTATCAACTCAGTTGATAACACCAAATTCTCTTGTTATAATCTCCCACCGACGCAAAACTTCTCTCTAGAAACTTACCCCCTCTGTTACAAAGAAATATCAACAAAAACTGAAACCCTCAAAAATTGCGACGGCCAATTTACGGTATCAACTCAGTTGATAATACCAAATTACCTAATTTCCATTTTAATCAAAAACCGGCCCGAAGATTGATTAATATCAATTCGTCTTTCTTTTAGAGGAGAAGAATTGATAGAAAGTTGGCCAAGTAACGTTAGGAATCGTCATGTTAGCATATTTACGATTTTCCAGATGAATTTTATTGGTGCATGAATGAAGATTGAAGATAAAGAAAGAAAAGAAATATGACAATCGAAAGAGGAAAGTTCTTGGGAGATTTCAAAACTGTTCTACGCCGATTGCATCGAATTCTACACCTTATATCCAAACAAAGTTTATAAAACTCGGATTTCGTTTTAGGTATCAGTAAATACAAAGCAAAGCCGTTTATTTTTTAGAGACAAAATCCGAATTTGCATTTTAACTTAAAGAATTAGTTTCCGATTTCAGTTGGACTTACGCAGTTCTGACAACCCGGAACATTTTTAGTCCGAGATCACACTCGAATTTAAGACAAGCGATGATTATTTGAAAAGATAATTGTATAAAAAAAAATATGATTCAATTACCGGTGAGTTAGAAGAGCTTGCCCCGCAGCGCAAATGCGATTGGCCCAAAATCATCGCCGAACGCCCTTAATGTTTTGTTGACCGGAAAGTTCTTCTAACTGCCAAGAAACTTGCCGTGGGGCTAATTTAAAAATTAGAAATATTATCATCGCTTTTCATAACACTTCCGGACGATTTTAAGGACCACAAAGGGGGAATATTTGGTAAAAAAGAACTTGTCGCAATGCAAGACCGTGGAGATTCAAGAAAAATTATGACACATTAATGTAGCTTCTACTTTCGCATGGATGAAATAGGTCGTTGTATAGATCTGGTTATCACCTCTTCCACAGTTAGGGAAATTATAAATGCATCAACAGTTAACGGGGTATATATAAAATAAAATATTTTCCTTTTAAAAACCCGGACTGGTGGGAGGCAAACCTGTTGGTTTATTTGCAAATCGAACTCAAGACGGGCAGGAAAAATTTAACCGAGTGATAGGTTCTAACGGTGCTTAGATATCTTCTTGGTCAGTTTTTGTGGGTTAAAACTTTTTCATTGTAAATAACCGAATTCTATAGTTTTAACTGGCTTTTAACGAAAACACAATAGCTTGTTAAGGTGAGCTTGCCACGCGTTTTACCAAACGGGGTCAATTTTAGGTCTGCTCCAAAAAAAAACCAGAATCCTTGTCTTATATCTAGTGTGTTTCAGACGGGTTTGGAGAAACGATCTCTGCTAACACGAATCGGCCTCGAAGCAAAGCAAATCCTTTGGAAATCATCATATAGTCGTTAATCTGTTTCTTACACAACTTCACATGAGAAAACAGTAGAGAACTGGAGATTCTTCAAATGTGAACAATAAATAAAGACGCGCGACGTAACCAGGTAATTCACTAAAAGTTTGCTTGAAACCATCTAAAATACAAATAACCTAGTGAAAAAACGACATCGATTGTTGCAGTTTTAGGATACTCGCCCCATCATTTTTACATGCATCTCGTCGTAAACCTTGGCGATCGATTGGTCCTTTGGTGTACTGAACAAGATTTGAGTCAGCTTCAAGGGAGTGTTATCCTAACCTGGGAGAAAAGCTACAAGACCATACCAGCAGATGATCCACGACTGAATACGATAGCAAATGGCACTTTAGAACTCAACGATGTACAAAGAGAGGACGGGGGGATCTACCGTTGCACTGTCAAAGCGGGAGAGTTTCAAAGTATAAACACCACGTACCTTTTCGTCAGAGGTAGGCTTTCGTGGTGCTTTATTGTACAGTGAAGCCTGAATCTAGTGGACCACTTCTTACCCTCCCCTCCCCCTTCCCTTCCCCTCCCATCCGATTCCTCTTCCCCCCCCCCCCGGTTTTTAATCCGACCAGACCTTTTCTTTAACGTCTTAACTTATTCTATTAACATAATTACGGTTTATAGTAAATGAACGACATGAAATTGTTTTCTCTCACGACAGACACTTACAAACATCCCAACCCCACTTCCAATAAGATGTCTCCTCTACAAACACAGGTATGAGTTTTTATGAAGATATGAAGTCTTCTCAGTAATGCCAAAGAACACAGTTGAAATGAAAGAACGCTTATGTGGTCTTTAAAAAAAAAGGAACAACGACTACATTCTTGGCTTCGAACATTTAAGGATTTCACATAACATTTCGAAGGTTGACGGTGTAACATGAAATTCTAGAACAAATATATTCTGAGGCCGGGGAGGCGAAAGTGACCGAAAACTCAACCAACTTGGAGGAGAAAACTCCCTGTTAATGGTTCGAAGCAACACATACAGACAAATTATTGACAACAGAGGGTCACGATCCCACAACCCTAGAGTTAAAACAAAAAGAAAGCTTAACCCTTTAACTCCCAAGAGTGACCAAGACAGAATTTCTCCTTACAATATCAATACAATATCAAGTAGACAAGTGTAGAGAATAAAGAAAAATTATCAATTTGGGGATTACTAGTTGATCCAGTATCAAATTCTCCGACCTAACATCACAATAATTGTATGGCAGACAGTCAGGAGAATTACTAATGAGACCTTGGGAGTGAAAGTAACGTGACTTTGAATATATCAGAAAGTTGCTCGGAAGGTATTCATTGGGAAGTTTTTCTTTCGTTTGTAAGCCGGTTTTTCTTTGTATATTTTCCCTTATACTCTCAATTGGAGAGTGGTCAATTACTGTGGTAGTTAAAACACTTCATATTTTAACTTAACAATACACGCGACGAGTACATTTCTCACCAGATTGAGGCCATGTTGAGTGGTAACCACTCCATCGACGTAACCACGGTCATTACACAATTTGTCACCTTGACAAGGCCTGGAAACGAGCAAAGACTCGACGCAAAAGAACTGTCTACATCCGTGGACATACTTGAACTACTGGTAACATACAATTCCCTGCAAAACAACGGGGCTTTTACCAAACCCGCTGACCGACGGAACATCTTGGTGGCAGGGAGCAATTTACTAGACGAAGAGAATACTCAAACATGGCTACAAATACAAAGGGTATTGAGACCAAAGATAGATATCGATGATGTCACTTTTAGTGGTCTAGACAAGCTCCTTCGCCCTGTTTAAATGTTTGTCCGTCTTTTATCGACAAAGTTTTGTTGCCTCGATTTGAATCTAGGTGTGACGTCACCGATGGCGTCAGAGTTTCCTTTCTATCAACATGGATATCTGATTTTTTTCTCTCTAGAATCACGAAAACGTCACCGATGTTCTTTTAGAAACAATGGATGAGTTTGCCTCTCAAATAAGCAGTCAGCTGGGCAGTTCAATCAATTCCACTTCATTTGTCCTCTCATCAAGAAACATTGGCATCAGAGTCGATCGAGTTGACACAATCCAAATGGTTAGTCTCCCAAGTCTCACTCATAGAGCGTTACAATTATTGGGACATGACCAACCAGACCGGTTGATATTTAGCTACACAGGAAATTTCAATTAGCACCCAAAATGTCAAAAAGCATCCTTTACTTCGCAATCTTGCACATAAGAAAACATAACAATTTTCTCGCGTGATTTGAATTGTAATGTTTCGGTCCCTTTTCTTTCTTCCCTCTTTTTTCGTCTCTATAAGCTCCGCTGACAATTTTCTTTCTTCCATCTCGTGGTTGCACTCTCTAAATGCACTAATCCAAAAGAATAAGATTTGTAGTGTCTCACTCCTCTCCCAGAGGAGTTTATCCGTAAGCCTAGATTTCGAGTACTAGGGCCCAGTTTTCCGGAGCCGGGGACCGCAAAGGCTGATCATGCAACACAGAATAACCTTGAAACTTAACGCGATGATTGATTGTATGCGTAATAGCGTCCAAAATTAACACCATTTCCTTTTCAGCAACCTCGGTTAAGTGAGTAAACTCACTTGACTTTCGACTTATTTCTCAGCTCGCCGTCGATTTCTCCCAATATGGGGCATCCGTCCTGTTTCCTGGTTCAGTGTTCGCCAATAGGTCCACAAACATAGTAGCAGTCGTTGCCTACAATTCACTGCACAATTTTTTTAGACTTGAAAGAGAGGCATCCGATAATGAACTGGAAAAAAGGCCAGAGACCTCGAGAATCATTTCCGCTAAAATCATCCCTCATCCAACGAGTCCTCTGAGAGTACCATTCAAACTGGTTTTTGATCACAACAACAAGGTGTAAGAAAGTTATATCAGTTAGTTAGTCCATGTTGTTAACAATTGTTGTCAACGTGATGTTGCCTGTGCAGTCCTTTGATTGGATTTTAACAAATACTCTGTTGTTTTTTAACAATATATTTTACTTGTAATCACTTCTTTAATTTAATTGTGAGCACATTCCTTTGCAGTAATTTAGACCCCACAAAAATTTTTAAGTGTCTCGGGGGCACGGTTCAGAAAAAGCGTCCAAGCTTGAATTTTGCAGGCATCTTTTCCTGCAAGTTCTTTTCGAGTGGTTCACTTGCGAGGATTATTTTCTTATTTTACGTTATGTTTCTTCGTCTACTTCACTTTTATCCCTCAATGGCAATCGGAGAAACACTGACCTCTTTGAAATAAATCAAAAGCCAGTCAAACCATTATTGGTTGTAAACTAAGGAAAAAAACATTTAGGCTGCATTATTGTATTTCTTAACAGCGGTTGTTCGAAGAAAGGATAAAGCGTTCCACCTTGTAAATCTCCGTTAGCAAAACAATACACTATCCACAAGATAGCAATTTATGCGTCCTTAATTGACATTTCACGCTTCCAAAAAACCCAGTGTGAGGTTTTCTTAACCATCGACAATTTTGTGGTTTAGTATACGATCGTATTACCTTGTTTTTACCGTGCAGGGCGGTGATTTGATTGGACAATGCGTCTTCTGGGAGATCGGCCAGTCGCACCGAACGTGGCAAACACGTGGATGTATGCGCGTGGATCATGAGTCAAACGCGCGTTCAACCACGTGTGAATGTGACCACCTGACGATTTTTTCAGTTTTGTTGAACAACGAGCCGGTAAGAAGTACTGAAATTCCATTTTGTCATTTCTTTCTATCTTGGACAAAATTACATTGCCTCATACTTCTTTATATTGCCAAGACATACGAGATAAAAAGGCTTTTCTTTCTTTAAAAGGAAAACGCTCCAGTCATTTTTTTAGACCCCAAGAAAATCTATGTTTTAGGTCACAAAATATTTTTTGGATTTTATCGGGCATAACAGGACTTTTCACTTTCGTTTTTTAGATAGATGGCGGTGAGCAGCATCAACCTTACTTAGGGTATATTTCCACAACAGGCTGCGCGTGCTCTCTGCTGTTTCTTCTGCTGACCTTTGCCGTGATCATATTGTACTGGAAACGAGTAAAGAGCGCCCGTACTATAATTTTATTGAACCTGTGTGTAGCTATTGCTGCCTCCTGTCTTTTTATTATCCTAGCTGATCACGCACGAAGGCCTAAGGTAACAAACTGGAACCTACTTCCTAGTGACATTCATCAAGGATATTGTGCAATTATGATGGATTAGTGATAATAAGCTGTACACGCATTTTTATTGGATCTTACTTATGTTCTATTGGAAGACAAACACGTTGTTTACATCACCGTAACAAAATTTTGCTAGTTATTATATAAAACGAATAGATTCCTTGTTGCCGTGGGTCCGTACAGTAATTGTTTACAGAAGATTTTAAAATGTTCATGAAATGAAAATTTGCATGAAAAGAACATCTTTCTTTTTCTCCAAACTTTCCACCTGATTCAGATCCAAATGAACGAGCACTGCCGCAGGTAATTACTGTTAAATGGCTTGGCTTCCATGTAATTCTGATCACTCTGGTCTCACCAAATAATATCCACTTAATCGAGAGGCGGTGACCACATGCACACCAGACAAAACAATCAGCAAAGCCCTGATCGTCCGAGTAGAAACCAGTACAACCAACGCACCAGCAATAAATTTAAGGAGGAGTTTAATTTCCTGACAACTCGACCGAACTCTTCTATTTACGCGCCATTGCCAGTGGTTTCTAAGTAAAGTATTACGAACATAATACATCAAGAACGGAACCACTAATTACAAAACTGGAAGTAACATAGGAAATACTGATAACATAAGTAATCATAACCATTACAATTTTCTCAAATGTGGTTGGTGCATCAGCTGCTTTATATTTCCCCTAATCACTCTGGACAGTTGAAATCGGACAGTGTAATCAAACAGTCGGCTGTAATCGGATACTTGTAGTGAGACAGTTGAAGCAGCCAATCATACTAAGTCCACTCAGCTAAATCCACCAATCACAGAGTTGATCACAATAACCATAGCAACAACCACTTATCTTGAAAAGAAAACTAGAAAATTTCTAAACTTTTGTCGTAGACATTGTCCCTACTGGAGATGTTTGTCCTACATGTATGTTTTTTTTTCGGAAATTGTAATTGTTGTGATAAATTGGTAACAGGACTTCGCATCGTTCAATTCTGTCTGTAATCATACTCGTAATTCACAAATCGGACTCCCGCTTCGCAGTTGTCCGATTTTGTTAATCACTCGTACGATTACAGACCGAATTGGACTCCACTCTGTCCTATTACCAATATAAATACGGGACACTCGACGAAAGAGAAATTTACTTGAAGATTTTGGAATACGGCTGACATAAGAACGTACTTGCGATTAAATTTCAACTCGAGCTCACACCCTTTTTATTTTCATGATCCACGCTCAAGTTAAACTTATATGAATAACCGCGCGGACTGGGGCTAGGAGGGGGATTGGTTTCTACACCCAGGTTGTGCTCAATTCTGAATTTTTGCTCGCTAGATCGTGCGGCCCACTTTATGCGGTCGGGAAATTCCACATCATTTGAAAACCAGACCTAATGATACTTTCTCGCTTTAGGTATTATGCACCATCACGGCCACATTTCTCCATTACTTCCTGTTGTCTGTGTTTTCGTGGATGCTGTGTCATGGAGTTATCTTGTACTTCCTAATCATAAAAGTGGAGACTCGAGAAACTCTTGAACCAAAGATGAAATGGCTCTACGCATTAGGATGGGGTAGGAGAAAATAAATGTCATTCCACTACTTGTAACTACGGTTAAGTGTCGCCTCACTTTTTCCAAATTTTATTGTTGT
Organism: Pocillopora damicornis; assembly: GCF_964200805.1. Taxonomy (NCBI): domain Eukaryota; kingdom Metazoa; phylum Cnidaria; class Anthozoa; order Scleractinia; family Pocilloporidae; genus Pocillopora; species Pocillopora damicornis. Next base: position 20,939,624 of record NC_142672.1, read on the forward strand.
TCCAGGCTCCCCTCTATCAATAGTCGCTGTTTCTCTCATAGTTACTGGTACTGAAGTTAACGCAGCGAATAATTGCTGGCTGACTACGAAGCACGGAGTCATTTATTGGGCGTTTGCCGCTCCAGTCGCAACAGTTGTAACTGTGAGTACATTCTTTCAATTAATGGCCGCCAGGTACGCGGTCAATTTGTTTGGACGCGAACTAGAAAATATTGGTCAGATATGAACATGGTGAAGTAGAAACTTATTTTCAAACCTAGAGGAATAATGTAAAACGACAAACTATCTCTTCTGAAATGAATAGTGTATTATTATCGATTGAGTTAGGTCGGACTTGATGGGAAATATATAGGGGTCCTTACGGTTCATCTGATGATGTTTCTTGTAATAGTAACACTCTGAAAATAACACCCATAGCACCCACAACCATTAGCTCATAGCGCTTTACAACACTTTGCTGGGGACTTTGTCCAGGTTGCATTGACCATGGCCTCCATTTCGTAATCAAGACCAGAATACCACGCGGGAGTTCGAAGCTCTACAACCTTAGCTACGTAGGCAGGGAAAATTCTGGTAGAAAAAAAATTAAACTAAGAGATGGGATAATGGAAGATACTTTCAAGGAAAGTTTAGCAGCGAGCGTCGACGAAAGTGTTCGAGCCAATTTTCTTGACTCCCTTTCAATTAAATCCAACGCATCCACGCCATCTCTTAGGAATATTTTCCTCTCAAATAGGCTTTTTGCATTTGTGTTTACTGAAGTATGTGCTGTTTGTTAGTGTTACCTTTGGCTGAAAAAAATGTCTCCCTGATTTAACCACGACATTAATGATCTTGCTTACCTTTTTTTATTGAGATTTTAAAATCAAAAAAAGAAATTTATTCGATAAAACAAATATCTTATATTCCTTGCTATGTTTTTTCCCTTTTTCAGATCAATTCAATCTTGTTAATTTTCTTGCTGCGCCAAATAAACAGAGCTGCACAATTTAAAGCCAGCATGTCACATGCCAGGCCATGCGCCAAGCAGGTGAAGGCCTGGTTACGACGAACTGCAATGCTGCTGCCAGTCCTGGGAGTCACGTGGTTATTTGGCTTTCTGACGTTCATTTCCTCTGCAGTTGTGTTTCATTATCTGTTCACCATCTTGAACTCACTTCAGGGATTTTTCATATTCGTCACTTTTTGCATTCTAGATGATGCAGTAAGTCTTTTGTGACTGTGTTTTAAGTAGTATACTTTCGTTTTTTTATTGGGTACAAAATTTAACAAATTGTTCTTAATTCTTGTCGTATCAAACTCCTAATTTGTTAGCTATTTTATAAATCTGCTTAAGATATATGCCTCTGTATCAGATATCTTAAGGGAATATTTAAAATCATCTTGACTGACCGTATGGAATAACGAATACGTCTCTTTCCTGTAGAGGTGCAGGGAAACTGTTGTCCCCAGTAACTACAAAGTTATCGGTTCACAGAGGGGAGAACTTTGTTTCGGCGGGGGAGAGTGGGGTACAAATCCTTCGAAACATTTATCCCTTTCCTCTTATTCAGTGTTGGTAACAAGGAATTTGGACCACCTGCAAAAATGCGTCCCCTCAGTAATCTTTGTATCTTTGGGAGAAGTCCTCTTTTACTCGTGGATATACGAAGCATATGATGGAGTTATATTGGGATTCCATTTGTAAATTTCGTGGCGTTAGCGCGCCCTTATGAGTCTAAGGAGAGTATGCATCTCATCAAAGATACCAAACCGATTGTTAATCTCTTCTTCCAGGTTAAGGAGACGTTAATTGGTACATTATGTAAGCGGAACGCCGTGTCGTCTAAAGAACAGTCAACGTTGAACTCCAAGAACGCTGTGCGAAGCATCTCTGTCACACGAATTCAAACAGGTGATGAAGTATAAGAACGCATTTTAATTCAGTATTGATTGCACTGAAGACCAAAAAAAAAATCACAATGGCCAATCAAAACGAGGCAAGTATGGCAAGGGACACGGTCAAGAAAAATTCAAGGTAAAACAAGCAAATTTCCTGAAGCGCGAGAAAATGCACGTGAACAGGTCGCGATTCGCGGTTTATCTGATTGGTCTATTAAAAGGGTGACGCGAGTCGTCTGGAGCTAATCACAGAGCGAAAGAAACATTGACAAAGCTGTAACTAAAATTTTGAAGAGTTTCAGATAAATTTCCGTTTTGTGCGTTAATGGAACAGAGTAAAAATAACCTAAATTCAATTTTTTTAGTTCACAAACATGTTTTAGTCGACACTCCTGTGTCTTCTTCAGTTAAAAGTGTTTGTTGTACAACTTAATTTAACTCAACAGTTACGTCCCAACGATTTCGTTCGCTAAACGACGTCATAAAGAAACTTCATGCGCACTACATATGATAGACATCATCATCAAGACTAACGACGTCAGAAATATTTATAACGTCATGAACTTAACGACGTCATAATTACTGTTTTTATAAGGGTCATTGACGACAGTTTATAGGATCAACAATACACGGGTTCGTTTCCATGGAGACAATAAGAGACTCTTTTCCCATCCCTTTTTTTTCCAGCGTATTTCAAATTTAAAATCCTGCACGTAATTTTGTGACGTAACTGATATTGGGCAACCATTAAGAAAAATTCAGGTTGAACACGAAGATTTGCCACTGAAGATAACGTAGATATGTCGGAACATTCGTTTGGTCGCATTTTCGGAATTACACTTCTGCACAGGACACTCGTGACAGTGCTGATCCTGGCATTTTCCAAACCGGGCGACATGCATTGTTTCATGATATAGCCGAGTAATCTAGGAGATCTGTTGTTCAATTTCTCGCAAGGTTCCAGGACTCAGATTTTTTTTTCTTATGCGCCTGCGAAAATTTTTAACATATTCCTTTATTACTGAAACTTTTTTTTTCATTAAGGCCTGCGAAGATCGCTATAGTTAATTTTTTTTTCTGTTTTTGTGTGTTACGCCAGTTTATTGGTTGACCTCATCGTCTTTTTGTTTCCATATTCCATTATTTTTTACAGTTCAAAATGCAAGAACTACAGCTGCAAATCAACACGGAGGAACATACAACTTTTCCAGCGATACTGAGCAATCGAAAGTATCAGGACCAAAAATGCAGACATGGATTGTAGCTGATATAAAATGAGATGACTGATTCTGTGAGAGAGAAATTTAAAGAGGCCCTGCTATCAAGGTTGCCTATGGCGTTACCCCGTCGTTTGATCACGGCAGCCGTTTTAGTCTTAGATCCTGATAATAGGAGAAAATGAGTGAGGATGATTTTTCCCCTACGATCATGATATTAGTACTTTTTTTTTGGAACATTTTTTTAACATAATTTTTGTTATTATGTATTCTTAGAGCTACGAGGCTGGCTAAAACAATCAAATACAGAAATATTAGACTAGGTGACTGTAGAGTAAGGGGCCACTAAGCCCGACAAGACCTACGGGTAAAATGTTTGTTCCTACTCTACACCCAGCCACTCTTATGCAGATAGGTTCGGCCCACGAGTCAGGACAAAGGAGCAAAACAAAATACAGCAGAAGCGTGTGAACACTAAGAACAATGTTCGCGCGCGGCAAAAGGCACTGGGAACGAGGCAAGCGCGCGCCGAGATGTACTCATTATGACCGCACAATCATAATCATAAGATTAACATGTCCGACGAGTTCAGTCATCAAACTTACAGTGGCTCACTTTTACATAAGATCACCTCATAATTGCAGGCTCCTGGGAAGTGAGGGCACCAAGTGAACTGAAATGGCAAGTTTACAATAACTGTGTTCACCTACTTCTTCCCTTTAGTCTTGTAAATTAGATACATTATTGGTAAGGCGATTGTCAATTGCTTGTTTCCTTTGTTTATTTTCTTCCTGCTACGACGCCCTCTTCCTCAGCTTTATCTTATGAAAGCCAGCGTTTTCGTATTTTTAAAGTAACCACACGGATGAAATTTTCCTGAGGTGCTGACAAGCAGGATTTGTTTAACAATCTTGAGCTTCTACCGTTGGTGATCATTTTCTTTCTTCTTGTGACCTCTATGTGTGATTTTGTGGGGTGATGTTGTAAGGAGAAACTAGATGCTGGTCACTCTCGGGGGTCAAAGGGTTAAATAACAGTATAAACTACATATCAACCACTTCAGCGAGTTTGACACGTCAATAACTACAGACCAAAAATACACGGTACCACATATAGAATTTTATTGGTAGCTTATTGTACCGTCATTTGCTCTCTAATTGTATTACATTAATAACTATTTCTCTACGTATTACTCATGATCTGTTTTAATTTCATTTAACTTCCCAATCCTGCAGTGAAATAACTCTAGCCTTGGTGGCAATTATTGTTGACATCACTCGCCAAGCTTCTCTAGAACAGCTAACTCAGTTATTCATCTGCCCTCCCATGAAGGTTGCCTTCCTAAATGCATACTCATCAGAGTGGAGCGAAACTCACAAATCCCTGACGGTGCGGAAAAAAAAAACACAACTGACAAAATGAAACATGAAAAGAATCGTAAGAAAAAAAAGTCTTTCTGGAAGTTGAAACCTTAAGGACAAAAAAGAAATTGGCATGTAGAGCAAAAAGTTACGACAGAAATATAACTAGTTCAGTAACATTAAATTTCACTACTGAAGTTCCAGACTAAAGAAGGCTAGGGTCCACGTAACATAAAAAGGGAACTGCCTTTTGGAATGAAAGTCTCGGTGGTTTAAAAAACATGGACAATAATAATTAAACTAGACTTGAAAAAAAAATTACAAACTAACAAAACTACAGGAAAAAAATTTGGTGTGAGTTTCTCCTCTCTTATCATATACGTCGTTCAGCAATGCTGTTGCCATTAATGGGAGTCACGTGGTTGTCTGGCTTTCTGACGTTCATTTCCTCTACAGTTGTTTTTCATTACATTTTTACCATACTGAATTCGCTACAAGGATTCTTTATCTTTTTTAATGTTTGTGTCCTAGAAGATACGGTAAGCTGTAACCATCTGCTGTAATTTAAAAATGCTTGAAGCTGAAATTCAATAATTATAAGTTAGGTGAAAGTATGCTTTGGTGTTTTAGGTCGTTTTAGTCAATGAAATTCTTCAAACTTTCCTCCAGTTCAGAGATTCTATAGTCAAAACATTGTGTGAGTGGAATGGTAAATGTCCTTGATTCCTGTAAAGACTAAATCTTTGGAACTGATTTCTATTGAAAAAAAAAAAGTCATCAGAAAGCATACCTGTATGTTTTGCACCGTTGGAATGAATCAACTTCTTTCTACTCTCTCCATAGTTCAGAGAATCTATGGTTATTACGTTGTGTAAGCACACCAAGGAAAACTCTGACCGGTACCTGAATAAACACGCAATAAGATCCACTCCTACACAAATACAAATTGCAGGTTGGTAATGATTTTCCTTGCCATCAAATTTAATTTTTTTCTATTCTATATGAAGAAAATTCTCGATTTTAGCTGGTTGAGAATAAACATTTTTTCCTTTGGTGGCTCGAATGCTGCTAATAACGCGCTAAAGAATTTATGGTTTTCGCCTGTGGGAGGGGTGAGAAGGGTGAAGGACACGAGTCTTAGTAACTTATTCCATAGGCGGCTGCCGGTAGTAGTATAGGCTGCTGTACCATATGGCAAAACCCAAACACGAGAGCATGCTCGCACTAAACATAAGGCGGTGAGAGGTCTTACAGGCGGCAGTAGACCGCTAATAACCGACTCTTATTGAAACTCCTGTTAGGAAGGACTCTTTTTTTCCAGGTCCTCCAATGTATCGTTCTCCTTTTGTAACTGTTTGACTGCACCAGTGTGGTATTCACCTCTCAAGTTTTCATATCAAATGTTCATATCGTTATGCTCCTGTAACTGATGGCATCAGTGTAGTAGTTACCTAACTTGCACATTTCTCAAAACTTCTTTCGGTTTCTTCTTTTATCCTTTCTACAAGAGGAAATTTTTCATAAAAATTGTGTAAACGGAAGTTGAAAAGAAACGAGTTTCCCTGTGCGTACGTTCTAGGTTTCTAAATCTTGTAGTCTTAGGAAACCTTGGTAATAAAATAGGGTTCAGCTGGCTTTTATTTTTCATTATAGATGCTAGCAGAGCTAAAATTTCGTTCTGGGCGTCGAGCAAATAACAAATACTGAGTTCCCGTCGGTAATCTTACTCCAAATTGATATATTCTGCGAATTACTTTTGTCTGAAGTGAGATGCAATGATTCTAACAGTGTAAGGGGTGCATTATCTGTTTTCACTCTGACCAGTTCCAGCTCCAGTATTTTCCTCCAATTAGCAATCTTGTCTCTGCGGGTTGATATTGTTGAATTGTTGTTCAATAAGTGCCTCGAAACCAGCTTTTAACCGCGTGCTCCTTTTCGCCTAATCAGTAGGAAGGATTAGAGATGTTAATCAAGGGGTCCTGTCGGTGAGGCCGCTTTGATTTCGCAAATAGCATATTCTTTGTCATCGTAGCGTTGTGACAATGATAGACATAATCGATGTCTTTGGCTCCTGATCGCATTTCTGAGACTGACATTTTTTGTTATGTACAGGATATTGGTGTTAATATATCAGAGTCTAAATTCTTTCTCCTTAGCGTCTTCAGGGATTAGGAATCTTTTTCCATCCATACTTGACCATTTGCGTCAACAGTTCCTTCCAGCAAGTCTCTAGTTTTCGTACACAATCTGCATTTATATACCAGGCTTGTGCTCTTCACAAGAGGCGGAATTGAGCACATGCTTGCATTACAGGATCATTTGCTCTTATCAACTGAGTTAGTAATATAACTTGGCCACTGCTAAGAGTATAAAAGCTGACTTTTCGTGCGTTAGCGCTTCGTTACTGATCTTCCCATTTGCTGATGTTTCTACTTCTGATTCACTTTGCAGTTTCTAAAGACAAAAAGATTAATGTTAGTCAACAAGAAGGATTTGATGACCTCGCAAACAACAAGGACTCAAAGAGACTCAAAATTAAACGGCAGAATTGGATGACAACCAGTCGTCTTTAGCAGAAGAGACGACAGATCTATATGTTTTAGAATCAGAATAGATACAAAGGAAAGTTATGCGTTGGACGAAAACTGATTAACCCCCGAAAAAAAAAAGAAAAGCTTTTAACAGATAACAGAGTATTACAGTGAGTTTACAGACCCTGACGTAAACTGGTTCGCCGGGCAAATATAGAAAAGATCTGAGAGCTGGAAATTACTGCTTTACACTTTCAGATAATTGAAACTTGATGCTGATGTTCCTTGCTACTCAAGACTATAGACCAATCATTTTGTCAATGGCATATGGCATGTGACATACGACAAGCTTCACACGAAATGAAGGCTTAGTTTGTTTCATCAAAAAAACCATCAAAGATTCAGAACTTTTAAGTGAACGAAGAGGAATGATAATTCTTTGCTAATTATTTATGCATGTATCATACCTTATTGACACCCCCGAGGTTTGAAAAGAAATCGCTTTCTATCTCGGAAGAACAGCGAAAGTTAGAATGTGAAAGCTATACTTAAAGATAAAAGGGCATTAATCAATTTGACAAAGGTGGTCTTCTGGGATATTTCCTTTTTGACTTAACCCATCGACAGATGCACTTCCAGATGAAGTTGAAGACGTCTTAGGAGTATCAAGTGTTTAATTTAATGTGACAACTAAGTTCAATATTTTGTTAAAAGAGCCCCTTTGTTTACAGAATGAGCATATGTTTTCATTTCGATAATGCATCCTGCCCCTCAGACAGCTTAAAAGAGTTAGGATAACGCGTGGAAATTCTCACACTTCAAAGATGCAGATTTTAGCACTGTTCACGCTGGTATCCACACTGCAACATCAAGGTAATTTGCTTCATTCATTGTTAGCATAGTTCAGTTCGTTTTGATTTAGCTTTGAGGAAAGACCACAAAAGACGATTTCTTCTTCATTTTTGGTCAAGGGTTAACATAGCACTAATATAAATAGCTTTTAGAGGGAATAGCACAGAATAAAAATTCTTTGGAGTTTGTTTGCGGAATGGCAAGTTTTTGAATTTTGAGGCTAGAAATTTTTGAGTTTCGAGTTGACTTAATTAAAATTTCTGCTGCGATGAAACTTCGGCGATGATCTGGTCATGAAGCAAAACATAAAATATGATGCAAACTTGATATTTTTAAGTTTCCCCTACATTGAGTTACTTACGAGGCCGCATCAACTGAAAATTCCACAAGTTCACGGTTGACTGGAATAGGGAGTTATTCTTTTTGTTTTTTTTTTAACTGAAGACTGACTGAGAGTCAGTAGCAACCGTTAAGGCGCTTTGTTTTGCGTTTTGTTTTTTTCGAGTGGAAGCTTACTTTGTGGAAAGTATATATTCATTTGTATGTATATATCGAGCTGTCAACCTATATCTATCGTAAATAAACAGTTTCCATTAGCTCTGATTAAGGGTTTGAAACTCTTTACGGTGGCCAATTGACGTTATCAACATAGTTGATAGTACCAAATTACCTTATTATACTTTCCCACCGACGCAACACCACAGGTTCTCTACAAACTTACCCCCTCTATTACAAAGAAATATTTTAAAAAAACTGAAACCCGCAAAAATTGAAACTCTTTACGACGGCCAATTTACGGTACCAACTCAGTTGATAATACCAAATTACCTAATTTCCATCTTAATCAAAAGCTGAAGATTGATTAATATCAATTCGTCTTTCTTTTAGAGATGAAGAATTGATAGAAAGCTGGTCAAGCAACATTAGGAATCGTCACGTTATCATATTTACGATTTCCTGATAAATTTTCTTGGTGCATGAATGAAGATTGAAGATAAAGAAAGAAAAGAAATATGGCAGTCAAAATAGGAAAGTTTTGCAGATTTCAAAACTGTTCTACACCGATTGCATCGAATTCTACACCTTATATCCAAGCAAAGTTTGTAAAACTCGGATTTCATTTTAGGTATTAGTAAATACCAAGCAAAGTCGCAAATATTTAAGAGACAAACTCCGAACTTGCATTTTAACTTAAAGAGTTAGTCTCCAAATTCAGCTGGACTTACGCAGTTTGACAACCGGAAAATTTGAGGCCGTGACCACGCTCGAATTTAAGACATGCGATGATTATTTGAAATAGTAATTGTGTAATAAAAAAAAAATGATTCAATTACCGGTGAGTTGGAAGAGCTTGCCTAAAGGCGCAAATGCGATTGGCCCAAAATCATCGCCGAGCACCCTTAATGTTTTGTTGACCGGAAAGTTCTTCTAACTGTCAAGAAACTTGTCGGGGGCTTAAAATAAAATCAGAAATATTGTCATCACTTTTCATAACACTTCCGAACGACTTTAAGAACCACAAAGGGGGAATGTTTGGCAAAGAAGAACTTGTCGCAATGCAAGACTGTAGAGATTAAAGATAAATGATCACACATTAATGTAGCTTTAGCTTTCGCTTCCACAATTAGGGAGACTATAAATGTATCAATAATTAACGGGGTATGTATGAAATAAAATAATTTTCTTTTAAAAACCCAGACCGGTGGGAGCCAAACCTTTTCGTTTATCTACAAATCGTAGTCAAGACGGGCAGGAAAAATTTAATTAAGCGACAGGTTATAGCGGTGCTTAGATACCTTCATGGTCAGTTTTTGTAGGTGAAAACTTTCTCATTGCAAATAACCGAATTCTACAGTTTTAACTGGCTTTTTACGCAAATACATTAGCTTGTTGAGGTGAGCTTGCTACGCATTTTTCTAAACGGGGTCAATTTTAAGGCTGCTCGAAAAAAACGAGAATCCTTTTCGTATATCTACTGTTCCTGACAGGTTTGGGGAAACGATCTCTGGTAACACGGATCGATCTCAATGCAAAGAAAATCCTTTGGAAATCATCATATGCTCGTTAATCTGTTTCTTACACAATTTCACGTGAGAAAAACAGTAAAGAACCGGAGATTCTTTAAATGTGAGCAGCAAATCACAACGCGCGACGTAACCAGGCAATTCATTAAAAGTTCGGTTAAAACCGTCTAAAATACATATAACTTACTAAAAATATGACGTTCGATTGTTACAGTTTTAGGATACTCGCCCCATCGTTATTACATGCATCTCGTCGTCAATACTGGCGATCGAGTGGTCCTTTGGTGTACTGATCAAGATTTGAGTGAGCTTCAAGGGAGTGTTAACCTGACCTGGGAAAAAAGTCACAAGACCATACCAGAAGATGATCCACGACTGAATACGATAGCAAATGGCACTTTAGAACTCAAAGATGTACAGAGAGAGGACAGGGGGGTCTACCGTTGCACTGTCGAAGCAAGAACGTTTCAAAGTATAAATATCACGAACCTTAGGGTCAATGGTAGGCTGTCGTTGCTTTATTGTACAGTGAAGCCTGGATCTAGTGGACCACTTCTTCCCCTCCCCTCTCTTTCCCTTTCCCTTCCCCTTCCCCTTCCCCTTCCCCTTCCCCTTCCCCCCCTTTTCAATCCGACCAAACCTTTTCTTTAACCTCTTAACTTATTCTACCAACACAACTGTGGTGTATATTATATGACTGACATCAAATTATTTTCTCTCACGACAGACACTCACAAACATCCTTACCCCACTTTCAACAGAATGTCTCTTCTACAAACACAGGTACGAGTTTATATATCTAAGTCTTCTAAGTGATACCAAAGAAAACTTTTGAGATAAAAGAAATCCTATGTCGTCCTAAAAAAAAAAAGAAGAAATAACGACTACATTCTTGGCTTTGAGCATTCAATGATTTTACAGAACATTTAGAAGGTTGACGGTTAAACATGAAATTCTAGAAAAAAACATTTTCTGAGGCCGTGGAGGCGAAAGTGACCAAAAACTCAACCAACTTGGAGGAGAAAATTCCCTGTTAATGGTTCGAGGCAACACATACAGACTAATTATTTGCTACAGTGGGTCAGGATCCCACAACCCTAGAGTTTAAACTAAAAGAAAGCTTAACCCTTTAACTCCCATCAGTGACCAAGACAGAATCTCTCCTAACAATATCAATACAATATCAAGTGGACAAGTGTAGAGAATAAAAAAATTATCACTCAGGGGTTTACTAGTTGATCCAGTATCAAATTCTCCGATCTTACATCATAATAACTGTATGGCAGAAAGTAAGAAGAATTACCAATAAGATCTTGGGAGTGAAAGTCACGTGACTTTGAATATATCAGAAAGTTGCTCGGAAGGTATTCGTTGCTCGGTTTTTCTTTCGTTTATAAGCCCTTTTTTTGTACATTTTCCCTTACTCTCTCAAGTAGAGAGTGGTCAATTGCTGTGGTAGGTAAAACACTTTACATTTTAACTTAACAATACACTGGACGCTTCACTTACTAAGTACATTTCTCACCAGATTGAGACCATGTTGAGTGGTAACCACTCCATCGACGTAACCACGGTCATTACACAATTTGTCACCTTGACGAAACCTGGAAACAATCAGAAACTCAACGCAGAAGAACTGTCTAAATCCGTGGACATACTTGAACTACTAGTAACATACAATTCCCCGCAGAACAACGGGGCTTTTACCAAACCCGCTGACCGACGGAACATCTTGGTGGCAGGGAGCAATTTACTGGACGAAGAGAATACTCAAACATGGCTACAATTACAAAGGGTATTGAGACTAAAGATAGATGTCACTTTTAAACACTGATCTCCTGAAATATGTTCAGTAACTCTCCCTTGTATTTGATGCATATGTCCTTTAATGCGATAAGCTGAATTATACGAGTATTCAGATTGGTACCTATGATCTATGTGAGAGCGAACGCACAGATGACGTCACTATTAACAACATATTGCTTTTTCATCGAAAGAATAAATAGATTCCATGTGATCTATTACTGAACAGACGCACGGCAACTTGGAATCCATTTGTTAGACAGATACTTGGCAACCACAGAATCTATTTGTTAACTGGAGAAGTTTAGAGAATTTGTTGCAATACCAAGGCTATGTATATATATATGTATCCTGTGGAAGATGAGCTTTGATCTCTTTTCATCATCCTTTTCATTGCACGATGTAAGGAAATAATTATAAGGGATTAACCTCTCCGGGGGTACATGATTTACATCTACTGCTATTAAGAGTCTATGATCCACCTACAGTCTATAATTTTGTATAATTTTCCTTAAGTGGTCTAGACAAGCTCCGAAGCCCTGTTTAAATGTTTTGTCCGTCATTTATTGATAAATTTTTATTGCCTCGAATTGTCTCAGTGTGACGTCACTGATGGCGTTTGAGCTACCCTTTTATCAACATGGATATCTGATTGTTTTCTCTCTAGAATCACGAAAACGTCACCGATGTTCTTTTAGAAACAATGGATGAGTTTGCCTCTCAAATAAGCAGTCAGCTGGGCAGTTCAATCAATTCCACTTCATTTGTCCTCTCATCAAGAAACATTGGCATCAGAGTCGATCGAGTTAACACAATCCAAACGGTTAGTCGCCCAAGTCTCAGTCATAGAGCGTTACTATCATTGGGACATGACCAACCAGACCGGTTGATGTTTTGCTACAAGGAAAATTTCAATCAGCACCCAAAATATCAAAAAGCATCCTTCATTTCATAATCTTGCACACAAGCAAACAAGAGTTTTCTCGCGTGATTTGATTCGCAACGTTTCGGTCCCTTTTCTTTCTTTCCTCTTTTTCGGTCTCCATAAGCTCCTCTGACAATTTTTTCTTCCATTTCGTGGTTACCCTCTGCAAATGCACAAATCCAAAAGAATAAGATTTGTAGTGTGTCTCTCCTCTCCCCGAGGAGTTAATCTGTAAGCCTCGATTTTGAGTACTAGGGCCCAGTTTTCCGGAGCCGGGGACCATAAGGGCTAATCATGCAACACAGAATAACCTTGAAACTCAACGCGATGATTGTGCACGCGTAATAGCGTCCAAAATGAACATCATTCACCGCGTCTACTGCACATAATTCGAGAAATTACTTTTGTATATATTGAATCCTTTTCTTTTCAGTAAACTCGGTTAAGTGAGTAAACTCACTTGACTTTCGACTTATTTCTCAGCTCGCCGTCGATTTCTCCCAATATGGGGCATCCGTCCTGTTTCCTGGTTCAGTGTTCGCCAATAGTTCTACAAACATAGTAGCAGTCGTTGCCTTCAATACACTGCACAATTTTTTCAGACTTAAAAGAGAGGCATCCGATAATGAACAAGAAAAAAGACCAGAGACCTCGAGAATCATTTCCGCTAAAATCATCCCTCGTCCAACGAGTCATCTGAGAGTACCATTCAAACTGATTTTTAATCACAACAACAAGGTATAAGAAAGTTATAACTATATATAAGTTGGTTCGTGCATATTGTTAACAGTTGTGATGTTTCAATGTGATGTTTCCTATGCTGTCCTTTGATTGGATTGCAACAAATACTCTGTAGTTTTTGAACAATATATTTTACATGTAATCACAGTAAGTTAGACCCCAGAAAAATTTTAATCACCCCTAACATGAATCTTCGTGGCTCAGTTGATAGTAACTCACTTGAAGTGTCTCGGCGGCACGGTTCAGAAAAGTGTCTAAGCTTGAATTTCGCAGGCATCTTTCCCTGCAAATTCTTTTCAAGTGGTTCACTTGCGAGGATTATTTTCTTATTTTACGTTATGTTTCTTCGTCTACTTCACTTTTATCCCTCAACGGCAATCGGAGAAACACTGACCTCTTTGAAATAAACCAAAAGCCAGTCAAACCATTATCGGTCGTAAACTAAGGAAAAAACATTTAGCCTGCATTATTATATTTCTCTAACAGCGGTTTTTCGAAGAAAGGATAAGGCGTTCCGCATTGTAAATCTCCGCTAGCGAAACAATACACTATCCACAGGATAGCAATTTATCCGTCCTTAATAGAAATTTCACGCTTCCAAAATCCCAGCGTGAGGTTTTCTTAACCGTCGACAATTTCGTGGTCTAGTATACGATCGTATTACATTGTTTGCAGGGCAGTGATTTGATTGGACAATGCGTCTTCTAGGAGATCGGCCAGTCGCACCGAACGTGGCAAACACGTGGATGCGTGCGCGTGGATCATGAGTCAAACGCGCGTTCAACCACGTGTGAATGTGACCACCTGACGATTTTTTCGGTTTTGTTGAACAACGAGCCGGTAAGAAGTACTGAAATTCCATTTTGTCATTTCTTTCTATCTCGGACAAATAGCATTGCCCATACTTCTTTATATTGCCAAGACATACGACATAAAAAGGCTTTTCTTTCTTTAAAAGGAAAACGCTCCAGTCATTTTTTTAGATCCCAAGAAAATCTATGTTTTAGGTCATAAAATATTTTTTGGATTTTATCAGGCATAACAGGACTTTTCACTTTCGTTTTTTAGATAGATGGCGGTGAGCAGCATCAACCTTACTTAGGATATATTTCCACAACAGGCTGCGCGTGCTCTCTGCTGTTTCTTCTGCTGACCTTTGCCGTGATCATATTGTACTGGAAACGAGTAAAGAGCGCCCGCACTATAATTTTATTGAACCTGTGTGTAGCTATTGCTGCCTCCTGTCTTTTTATCATCCTAGCTGATCACGCACGAAGGCCTAAGGTAACAAACTGGAACCTACTTCCTAGTGACATTCATCAAGGATACTGTGCAATTATGATGGTTTGGTGATAATAAGCTGTACACGCATTTTTTATTGGATCTTAGTTATGTTCTATTGGAAGACAAACACATTGTTTACATCACCGTAACAAAATTTTGCTAGTTATTATATAAAACGAATAGATTCCTTGTTGCCGTGGGTCCGTACAGTAATTGTTTACAGAAGATTTTAAAATGGGCATGAAATGAAAATTTGCATGAAAAGAACATCTTTTTGTTCTCCAAACTTTCCGCCTAATTCAGATCCAAATGAACGAGCACTGCCGCAGGTAATTACTGTTAAATGGCTTGGCTTCCATGTAATTCTGATCACCCTGGTCTCACCAAATAATATCCACTTAATCGAGAGGCGGTGACCACATGCACAATAGACAAAACAATTAGCAAAGCCCTGATCGTCTGAGTAGAAACCAGTACAACCAACGCACCGGCAATAAGTTTAAGAGGAGTTTAATTTCCTGACAACTCGACCGAACTCTTCTATTTACGCGCCATTGCCAGTGGTTTCTAAGTAAAGGATTACGAACATAATACATCAAGAACGGAACCACTTCTTACAAAACTGGAAGTAACATAGGAACTACTGATAACAAGAATGTGTGTAACAGAGGCAATACTAATAACATAAGTAATCATAACCATTGCAATTTCCTCAAATGTGGTTGGTGCATCAGCTGCTTTATATTTCCCCTAATCACTCTGGACAGTTGAAATCGGACAGTGTAATCAAACAGTCGGCCGTAATCGGACACCTGTAGTGAGACAGTTGAAGCAGCCAATCATACTAAGTCCACTCAGCTAAATCCACCAATCACAGAGTTGATCACAATAACCATAGCAACAACCACTTACTTTGAAAAGAAAACTAGAAAATTTCCAAATTTTTGTCATAGACATTGTCCCTACTGGAGATGTTTGTCCTACATGTATTTTTTTATTCGGAAATTGTAATTGTTGTGATAAATTGGTAATAGGACTTCGTATCGTCCAATTCTGTCTGTAATCATACTCGTACTTGACAAATCGGACTCCCGCTTCGCAGTTGTCCGATTTTGTTAATCACTCGTGCGATTACAGACCGAATTGGACTCCACTCTGTCCTATTACCAATATAAATACGGGACACTCGACGAAAGAGAAATTTACTTGAAGATTTTGGAATACGGCTGACATAAGAACGTACTTGCGATTAAATTTCAACTCGAGCTCACACCCTTTTTATTTTCATGATCCACGCTCAAGTTAAACTTATATGAATAACCGCGCGGACTGGGGCTAGGAGGGGGATTGGTTTCTACACCCAGGTTGTGCTCAATTCCGAATTTTTGCTCGCTAGATCGTGCGGCCCACTTTATGCGGTCGGGAAATTCCACATCATTTGAAAACCAGACCTAATGATGTTTTCTCGCCTTAGGTATTATGCACCATCACGGCCACATTTCTCCATTACTTCCTGTTGTCTGTGTTTTCGTGGATGCTGTGTCATGGAGTTATCTTATACTTCCTAATCATAAAAGTGGAAACTCGAGAAACTCTCGAACCAAAGATGAAATGGCTCTACGCATTAGGATGGGGTAGGAGAAAATTAATGTCATTCCACTACGTGTTACTACGGTTAAGTCTCGCCTCACTTTTTCCAAATTTGTTTCGTTCCAGGCTCCCCTCTATCAATAGTCGCTGTTTCTCTCATAGTTACTGGTACCGAAGTTAGTGCAGCGAATAATTGCTGGCTGACTACGAAGCATGGAGTCATTTATTGGGCGTTTGCCGCTCCAGTCGCAACAGTTATAACTGTGAGTACATCCTTTACAATTAATGGCCGGTACACGGTCAATTTGTTTGGACACGAATTAGAAAATCTTGGTCAGACATGAACATGGTGAAGTAGAAACTTATTTTCAAACCTAGAGGAATTATGTAAAACGACAAACTATCTCTTTTGAAATGAACAGTGTATTATTATTGATTGAGTTAAGTCGGACTTGATGGGAAATATATAGGGGTCCTTACGGTTCATCTGATGATGTTTCTTACAGAGTCTCTATCCACAGCTAAATCATGTCAATAATAACAATAAAAATAACACTTATAACATTAATGAAGAATTTCCTCGGTACCACAACCATTAGCTCATAGCGCTCTACAACAGTTTACTGGGGACTTTGTCCAGGTTGCATTGACCATGGCCTCCATTTCGTAGTCAAGACCAGAATACCACGCGGCAGTTCGAAGCTCTACAACCTAAGCTACGTAGGCAGGGAAAATTCTGGGAGAAAAAAATTTAAACTAAGAGATGGGATAATGGAAGATATTTTCAGGAAAGTTTAGCAGTGAGCGTCGACGAAAGTGTTCGAGCCAATTTTCTTGACTCCCTTTCAATTAAATCCAACGCATCCACGCCATCTCTTAAGTATATTTTCCTCTCAAATAGGCTTTTTGCATTTGTGTTCACTGAAGTATGTGCTGTTTGTTAGTGTTACCTTTGGCTGAAAAAATGTATCCCTGATTTAAGCACGTCATTAATGATCTTACTTATCTTTTTTTATTGAGATTTTAAAATCAAAAAAAGAAATTTATTCGATAAAACAAATATCTTATATTCCTTGCTATGTTTTGTTCCCTCTTTCAGATCAATTCAATCTTGTTAATTTTCTTGCTGCGCCAAATAAACAGAGCTGCACAATTTAAAGCCAGCATGTCACATGCCAGGCCATGCGCCAAGCAGGTGAAGGCCTGGTTACGACGAACTGCAATGCTGCTGCCAGTCCTGGGAGTCACGTGGTTATTTGGCTTTCTGACGTTCATTTCCTCTACAGTTGTGTTTCATTATCTGTTCACCATCTTGAACTCACTTCAGGGATTTTTCATATTCGTCACTTTTTGCATTCTAGATGATGCAGTAAGTCTTTTGTGACTGTGTTTTAAGTGGTATATTTTTGGTTTTTCTTGGGTACTAAATTTAATAAGTTGTTCTTAATTCTTGTCGTATTAAACTCCTAATTTGTTTGCTATTTATAAATCTGCTTAAGATATACGCCTCTACATTAGATATCTTAAGGGAAGATTTAAAATCATCTTGACTGACCGCATGGAATAACGAATACATCTTTTTCCTGTAGAGGTGCAGGGAAACTGTTGTCCCCAGCAACTGCAAAGTTATCGGTTCACAGGAGGGAGAACTTTGTTTCGGCGGGGGTAGAGTGGGGTACAAATCCTTCGAAACATTTCTCCCTATCCTCTTATTCAGTGCTGGTAACGAGGAATTTGGACCACCTGCAAAAATGCGTCCCCTCAGTAATCTTTGTATCTTTGGGAGATGTCCTTTTTTACTCGTGGATATACGTAGCATATGATGGAGTTATATTGGGATTCCATTTGTAAATTTCGTGGCGTTAGCGCGCCCTTATGAGTCTAAGGAGAGTATGCATCTCATCAAAGATGCCAAACAATTGTTAATCTCTTCTTCCAGATTAAGGAGATGTTAATTGGTAAATTATGTAAGCGGAACGCTGTGTCATCTAAAGAACATTCAACGTTGAACTCCAAGAACGCTGTGCGAAGCATCTCTGTCACACGAATTCAAACAGGTGACGAAGTATAAGAACGCATTTTAATTTAGTATTGATTGCACTGAAGACCAAAAAAAACAAATCACAATGGCCAATCAAAACGAGGCAAGTTTGGCAAGGGACACAGTCAAGAAAAATTCAAGGTAAAACTAAGCAAATTTCCTGAAGCGCGAGAAAATGTAAGTGAACAGGTCGCGATTCGCGGTTTATCTGATTGGTCTATTAAAAGGGTGACGCGAGTCGTCTGGAGCTAATCACAGAGCGAAAGAAAACATTGACAAAGCTGTAACTAAAATTTTGAAGAGTTTCAGATAAATTGCCGTTTTGTGCGTAAATGGAACAGAGTAAAAATAATTTTCAAACACCTAAATTCAATTTTTTTAGTTCACAAACATGTTTCAGTCGACACTCCTGTGTCGTCTTCAGTTAAAAGTGTTTGTTGTACAACTTAATTTAACTCAACAGTTACGTCCCAACGATTTCGTTCGCTAAACGACGTCATAAAGAAACTTCATGGCGCACTACATATGATCGACATCATCATCAAGACTAACGACGTCAGAAATATTTACAACGTCATGAACTTAACGACGTCATAATTACTGTTTTTATAAGGGTCATTGACGACAGTTTATAGGATCAACAATACACGGGTTCGTTTCCATGGAGACAATAAGAGACTCTTTTCCCATCCCTTTTTTTTCCAGCGTATTTCAAATTTAATATTCTGCATGTAATTTTGTGACGTAACTGATATTGGGCAACCATTGAGAAAAATTCAAGTTGAACACGAAGATTTACCACTGAAGATAACGTAGAGATATGTCGGAACATTCGTTTGGTCGCATTTTCGGATTACACTTCTGCACAGGACACTCGTGACAGTGCTGATCCTGGCATTTTCCAAACCGGGCGAAAAACTTTTTTTTTCATTAAGGCCTGCGAAGATCGCTATAGTTAAAATTTTTTTCTGTTTTTGTGTCTTACACCAGTTTATTGGTTGACTTCATCGTCTTTTTGTTTCCATATTCCATTATTTTTTACAGTTCAAAATGCAAGAACTACAGCTGCAAATCAACACGGAGGAACATACAACTTTTCCAGCGATACTGAGCAATCGAAAGTATCAGGACCAAAAATGCAGACATGGATTGTAGCTGATATAAAATGAGATGACTGATTCTGTGAGAGAGAAATTTAAAGAGGCCCTGCTATCAAGGTTGCCTATGGCGTTACCCCGTCGTTTGATCACGGCAGCCGTTTTAGTCTTAGATCCTGATAATAGGAGAAAATGAGTGAGAATGATTTTTTTCCCTACGATCATGATATTAGTACTTTTTTTTTTTGGAACATTTTTTTAACATAATTTTTGTTATTATGTATTCTTAGAGCTACGAGGCTGGCTAAAACAATCAAATACTGGAATATTAGACTAGGTGACTGTAGAGTAAGGGGCTACTAAGCCCGACAAGACCTACGGGTAAAATGTTTGTTCCTACTCTACACCCAGCCACTCTTATGCAGATAGGTTCGGCCCACGAGTAAGGACAAAGGAGCAAAACAAAATACAGCAGAAGCGTGTGAACACTAAGAACAACGTTC
Source organism: Pocillopora damicornis (assembly GCF_964200805.1). NCBI lineage: Eukaryota > Metazoa > Cnidaria > Anthozoa > Scleractinia > Pocilloporidae > Pocillopora > Pocillopora damicornis. The sequence continues at coordinate 20,959,474 of NC_142672.1, forward strand.
GCGCGCGGCAAAAGGCACTGGGAACGAGGCAAGCGCGCGCCGAGATGTACTCATTATGACCGCACAATCATGATCATAAGATTAACATGTCCGACGAGTTCAGTCATCAAACTTACAGTGGCTCACTTTTACATAAGATCACCTCATAATTGCAGGCTCCTGGGAAGTGAGGGCACCAAGTGAACTGAAATGGCAAGTTTACAATAACTGTGTTTACCTACTTCTTCTCTTTAGTCTTGAAAATTAGGTACATCATTGGTAAGGCGATTGTCGATTGCTTGTTTCCTTTGTTTATTTTCTTCCTGCTACGACGCCCTCTTCCTCAGCTTTATCTTATGAAAGCCAGCGTTTTCGTATTTCTAAAGTAACCACAAGGATGAAATTTTCCTAAGGTGCTGACAAGCAGAATTTGTTTAACAATCTAGAGTTTCTATCGTTGGTGATCATTTTCTTTCTTCTCGTGACCTCTATGTGTGATTTTGTGGGGTGATATTGTAAGGAGAAATTAGATGCTGGTCACTCTCGGGGGTTAAGGGTTAAATAATAGTATAAACTACATATCAACCACTTCAGCGAGTTTGACACGTCAATCAGTGCAGACCAAAAATACACGGTACCATATGTAGAATTTTATTAGTGGCTTATTGTACCGTCATTTGCTCTCTAATTGTACTACATTAATAACTATTTCTCTACGTATTACTCATGATCTGTTTTAATTTCATTCAACTTCCCAATCCTGCAGTGAAATAACTCTAGCCTTGGTGGCAATTATTGTTGACATCACTCGCCAAGCTTCTCTAGAGCAGCTAACTCAGTTATTCATCTGCCCTACCATGAAGGTTGCCTTCCTAAATGCATACTCATCAGAGTGGAGCGAAACTCACAAATCCCTGACGGTGCGAAAAAAAAAAAGCACAACTGACAAAATGAAACATGAAAAGAATCGTAAGGAAAAAAAAGATATCTTTCTGGAAGCTGAAACCTTAAGGACAAAAAAGAAATTGGGCATGTAGAGCAACAAGTTACGACGGAAATAAAACTAGTTCAGTAACATTAAATTTCACTACTGAAGTTCCAGACTAAAGGCTAGGGTCCACGTAACATAAAAAGGGAACTGCCTTTTGGAATGAAAGCCTCGGTGGTTTAAAAAACATGGACAATAATAATTAAACTAGACTTGAAAAAAGAAATTACAAACTAACAAAACTAAAGGAAAAAAAAATTTGGTGTGAGTTTCTCCTCTCTTATCAAGTACTCACCCTCTTCCCATCAAATTTACTTCCTAACATTAACTCATATCAAGAAATCAAGCGTTATATCACCTAATTGATAGAATAACCGTACTACTCACTATCCTACGCTACATCGTACGAAAATCAGGCTCAGTGATTCGGCACCGCTTGGAAAATTGTAAATAGACCAGCATGTGTTGGTTTTTTTAATGGAACTTGAATTTGTCACGCGAAATAAAGCTTTTATACTTCCCAATTCCGATCTTATCTCTGGTGAATTTTATCGCCGATTTCCTTCAGCAATATCAGAATAATCGTCCTATAAACAAAGTAAATTTGACACCAGAATCGATCAACCCTTGCAATCTCGAAGAACAAGAGGGTCTCAGAAGGCTCGAAAAAATCTTTCAATTTAACTTTTCTTTCAGCAACTGAGTAAGAAACTAACCGCTTTTGTTGCCCTCTGTCGAGTGATCCGGGCTACATTGACAGTGAATTTAAGATCCGTACGTGTTTAACCTGGGCTGCTAACGTTGAGTTCTTCGTAATTAGGATCTACATTCGATTTCCTTGAGCCCTCCTTTTCACCTCTTGTTCAGAATCAAGGAAGCTCCAAGCGGATTAAGATAAGATATGATTCGTTCGTTCGTTCAACTGTACACGAAATGACAGGGTACCTTGAAGTGAAAATATACAGTGCTTTGATGAACGATACATTGTGTAAAATTGTACACAATATTGTGCTAGAGTGTTGTCCGTCATTTCTCTCACGACAGGATTGGATTTCAAATCATATTCTATGAATACTTTCAGTTTGCCTACACCTTTAAATTCATCGCTTACACTCCGACAGAAAGCTTCAAATGACCGTCATTTTAACAGAAAAAAGATCTCAACAGTTACAGGCCTCAAAAATTTTTAATTTCACTTTTAACTCGGACAAGAGCACTCGCACAATATCCCTGCAGTATGTGGCAACATGTGTGGCAGAATAGTTTTAGTATTTACACCAGCTATCTGACAGGCAATTTTAGTTCCATATAATAATAACCAACAACGAGCCTTGTGTTTGTCTATAAATATCTGAGTTTCTCTAACAAAAATATAAACTAAAATTTTTCTTTCTTTTTCTTTCTCTCTCTCTCTTTCTGTTCTTGAAACGACTTAAAATGGATATGGAAATAAGACAATAAAATAGCAAACAGGACGCAAGTACGAATAAATTTATAATATTGAAATACGTTTTGTTTGACTCTTGGAAATTCTTCTTAAAATTCTGTAAAACCATGATCTTGAGCAATGCAAAAGCACTTTTTTACAAAACAGATCATAAAGCTAGTAATAATCAGACAAAATAATAAGCTGACATAGCTGTTTTTTTTTACTGTAAACAGCTTCAATTTGATTCCAATATACTACTACCGATTCGCCCCAAGATGACAAAAAAAAGACTTGATCACATTAACCTGCAGGAAACATTCTACGTGTACATATGACATAACATCAGCAAAGAAGAACATAACATTATCAATAAAGTTTAAAAACTGTAAACCACTGAAATATTTCTGGAACATTTCTTGTGCCATGACCAATAACATTTGCAATCATCACACAAAAGGAAACCCAAAACCATACACTAATTACAGTTTTGTAATCTTGTGTCTGGTTGGCTTGTTAATCTTGAAATGAGAGCAACCCAGAAATATTCCTGGCGTTCCCAGTTTTTCAACTTGACATTTAGCCATACACATTGTTCAAAGAACAAATTCATGCCTCCACCTACTCCCATTTAGGCAAAGACAAAAGATGCACAAGATACATCTAGCTTCCAAACCAGACCAAGAATCACGTTCTGGAGAATGCAACCCATTGCAGAGAAAACAAAATGCCTCTTGATCTCTCATATGATCAGACACTTAACTGACCCAAAATTCTTAAAATTATTGACAAAGTACATGTATCCTGTGCATATTTTGCTTCCTAATAACATATACGTGATTATTTATCTTAACAAATTTAAGCACCTAGTACTGTGGGTAAATGTTTTGCGGATAGCCTCCTTGTTCACTGGTTGGGTATCCATCATAACCTCCATACATTCCTCCATCTTGAGTAGGAGGTACCCCTCCCGGCCATGACCCCTGCATCTTGGCAACGACTGCTGGCGGTGCCACACTGGTAGGGGCATTACTGATGGGTACATAGCCAGAAGGATAAGAACCTCCATCTACGCTACTGATTGGACGGCCAGAATTCGGGAGGCTGTATGCCCCTGTGAGAAGCCAAATTTACAACAAAAAAGCCTTTGAAATCAAATCCTCTCACATGTAACAATTAACAGAGCAGTCACCTCCAATATTAACAGCAAATATGAGAAACTGATGAATATCTTTTGCCAGCTCTGTGACGTGAAACTAAGGTTAAACCCTTTAACTCTCAGAAATGATTAACATGTAACTTCTCCTTGTAATATCCTTAATTTTTCTTGTAAAAAGGTACTGAGAATACTCAAACTTATCAAGTAGAGGTTGTTATCTTGACCTAACACCAAATACCCCCAACTAATTTACAAGAAAATGTGTAGCAGTTTGTGGGGAGAATTATCAATCAACTCTTAGGAGGTAAAGGGTTCACAAATGTATGCTAGTCTAGTTTAGGATGTTCTGCAGCCATATCCTCTTGATAGTTCACTGAACATTTCACAAAAGAAGATGATGACAGGAAAAGGTTTTTTTTTTTCACAAGGTTACTTCGGTAACTGCATCCTGAACCACAACGGTCTTCTATCTTGAATTAACGACTTTAGGTTGGAAATTTAAGAACATAAGTGTAAAAACAAGATGTTGAAAGTTATTTCTCTTTTTCAAGCACCAACATTTTTAAATCTGGACTGAAAACAATTGGGAGAATTCAACAGCATTTAAGATCCCAAAAATCAAAGATTCAATCTATAGATCTGATCCCAAGATCTGATCCACAGGCCTTGACTTTGCATTTGAGGATGATGGCTGCAGCAAAATATATTTTGAGAGGTACTTGGGGAAAAAACAACACTGCCCTTCACATCATGACATGACTGTAATTTAATTTCCTAAAAGGTATCTAACCACAAACCTGGGGGTAAAGGACGGGCTGCATACGCTGCTGTTGACGGAACTGGGGTTCCAGTAGTGGGTGGGATATCCGTTGCTGCTGTGGTAGTCACCACTGAAATACAACATTGGAGAGATTAAGGGAGGGGCTGAAAAAATATGTATCCGTGGACTTGATATTTATTACCTAGACATACCCTCTATTGGCACACCAAGCTGCTGAAGTGTGTACTCAGCAGCATAGCTCTTGGCCTCTTCTACTGTGCGGCACAGCTTAGGAGGCTGATATTGAGTAGCCAATCCTGGAATGGATACCTTAAAAGAAAATTAACAAGGATTAACAGTAATTAGAAATCAATTGAGTTTTTGCAGGCTAATAAAAATGCCTTCTAGTTTGCACTGCTGGTGTTGATTCCGTACAATTTGATGACATGAAAGTAACTGGAAAATGGTGTAGAAATTTTTGATAATTGAATTGCACCCTCTGCCATCACTTTCAATGATCACACTGAAACTGTCACTCACTCACTTTGGAGCTGCCAAATAAACAATGTAATTTGGTTTTATCACCTGTGTTGGCAAGGTAAATTGGCTGCTACTCCCACCAACACAGCAACACAGCTTCTTTAGAAACTTATTACCCTCTCATTCATTTATCAAGAAAGCACTTTGTCAAAGATAGCAAATCTTTGAGTTGTCCATAAGTCATGATGTAGTGAGGGGGTCCCTTATGACTTAAGCAGGAAAAGTGAGGATTATTTTTGGAGCTATGGAAAGATGCTCTGTGATAGGAGGTTATGACTTAGGCTTATGTAACAAGTAGTATGAAAACACAAACAAAAAGCCAAACTGATGTTGATTGAGCCTTGATTCTTCACAAAATGTACTTGCAAATTCCTTTCAATCACTTAAGCCTTTTCTAACCTTGTGAAGGAAAAGCTGGATGTCCTGTGGTCCCACAGTACTGTGTAGTGTGTACACAGGGCTACCCCACTGGTTCTTCTGACACACATCTTCTAGAACCTTTGATCAAGTAAACAAATTTACATCAATAACCATCCGATTGACCAAGTTTAGCCTGTCCAATTATGTTCAGTTAATTCAATCAGTAAAAGCTTCACACAATGGGAAATATATTGATGTTTGATCTTTTTTTTGTAACCAACCAGTTGCACTTCTTTCCCTCTTTTTTTTTCCTTTAAACAATGAAGGAGATATCTACAAAAAATGACAATGTGAAGCTTCCCACCTGAGCTGGTGATTTCAGGGCATGTGGCTTCAATGTCATGGGGTTAGTGGGTGTCAACTCCATTCCCGGCACCAGATCAAACATACGTTCCTACATTCAAAAAGTCCAATTTTCAAAGTTGAAACTCAAACTCTTACACATGGCACGTATGTAATCTATGGTTGTGTATTGATTGGTCCTCGAAAAATACAACTTCAGTGTAAAAATCTTTTTGATACTTACTGATTTTTAATATTGGAGTGATATTGTTTACAGATTTTACTATTCGGCTTTTCAAAAAATATTATTAAACAAATCAGTACTGGTAAGGATGAAGACCATTTCCTAAAAAAATTTTCATCTGTAAATTTGTACAACTGAGGCAAGACTTTTCAAATCCTAAATTCTGACATAGCCCCTTTAAACTTACCAAGGAGAAATAGGAGGCATCAATCACACTGAGTTTGACTTTTAGTGAAAGATAAGCACACCGTCAATTAGCTAGCAACTTCCACATTTATAACTAGAACCGTATGGAATAAATACCAAATTGTTACAAACCTCCTGTCTTCCTCCTCGTTTGTTGTAACCATCTCCATACCAGCCTCCTCGCACTGCTGGGTAGTAGCTCCTAAAACCATTGAATGAATATCCACCTGGAGAAGGTAAATACACTCCCTTATTTCCTGCTGCCCTGCTACCAGCAGCTGAACGTCCTCGTCCTCTTGCTCTTACCATTCCAAAAGGAGGCCTCACACCTCTGGACAGAGAAAATAAATTTAAACAAAAATAAAGGAAGGCCATAATGTCACAACTTTCACCACTTTTGTGTTTATGATTTTCACATTGCCACTCAAAAAATACAATCTCCGATAAATCGTCTACATTAAAACATTCCATGCAATATTTATTGTCCACCAGTTAGTTTTTTCTCCCTTAGAGAAGACAAGTCTATGACCTAATGGAAGGTTGATAAAATTAAGAACGAAAGAAAAAGTTGATTCCATAATTCAAAGTATTTAAACAAATTCCATACTGCTTTAGTTTTGCTGATTCACTTTGCTTTAATAACCTACAGTAAAACCTCCACCTCTTCTCCATCTGTCCAAAATTAACCTACCACTGGTGACTTGGCACTTGTACACAATAGCACCTGAGTCACTTTGCTCCGATTAATTTGGAGTGTTCATTGGCTCCTTGTTGGATTTCCATCTTGATTGGCTATTAATATCTTTATAGTTTGACGATACTGCAACACTCTTTTCATTCGCTTGTAAACCACAACCACACCTTTCAGCCATTTTCAAACACACACATCTCTCTCTCCTTTTTGAAGCCTATCCCATAAGACCACTGGTGACTTGGCACATGTATACAACAGCACCTGAGTCACTTTGCTACAATTAGCTCGGAGTGTTCATTGGCTCCTTGTTAGATTTCCGCCCTGATTGGCTATTTATATCTTTATACTTTGACAATACTGCAACACTCTTTCATTTGCTTGTAAGCCACAACAACACCCTTCAGCCATTTTCAAACACACACATCCCTCTCTCCTTTTTTAAGCCAATCCTATCTCACAGGCAACCACAGGCAGCCCAACAAATGAGTACCATGAAAATGCAACAACAAGTATAAGATGAGAACCTAAAGATGTAAAACTCCTACCCCACTCCTGTTGTCATGGGAGCTCCATACATAAAGTACTGACTACCATAAGCTGGGAAACCATATCCAGGTACCGTGCTTGCCGAGTACTCATATGGAGCTAAGCTGGGGTATGTTGTTGCTGTCATGATTGCTTTTGCCGCTGCTTTGGCTTGGCGATGGTCCTTATCCACAGGCTTGGCAAGGGTTACTTCAATTTCATTTCCATCCAATTCTTCACCTAACACAAACAAACAACATTGTTAGACCCCTGCTCACTTCACACTACTCTAACCTTGCAGAGAGTGCAATCATGGCCTAATACATGCTGAACCCATAGACATGTTGAAATTTGTATAGGTAATAAAATGATTTCAAGTAAAATTTGGAGTTAACAAGCACAAGTAAATTGTGTGAGCCCATAGGGCAAGTGCAATTTTAAGCCTTTGTAAAATTTACAGGTGCTTATTACACCAAACTGCAAGAGAAATCATGTTGTTACTTGTTAATGATTTACATGAAAAAAACAACAAAGAAAGGCAAGACAGACATGTGCACTCTTGTGCAACTGTAATTTGCACTTGTATTACAACTTTGCACTTGCGTTATATAAGAATGCACTCATCTTCACCCAATCAGAAGCATGTAATTTTTTCATGTACATTATTATCATTGATATTCAATAACAATCCCCTACGTTCAAACATTGTGGAAATAAATAAGGTAGAATGCCACAGGGTTCAAGTACTCAACACTGATATGATACTGTGTGACTCAAATGATCCTTAAAATGAGTTTAAATAAGCAAAATTGTGCAACCTTTTAGCTCCCGTGTGTGACCAAGACAGAATTTCTCCATACAATAATTGTAACACATTAATTGTAAGGCAGATGATATGGAGAATATCTAGGAGATCTTAGGAGTACAATTGTTTGAACAGGTGTATAGCAAATATATATTACTTCATATTTACCAAACAAAGGCCACAAAATTGGTGACCTACACTGTAAAGTAAGTTGCATATTTTTTCTTATTACTTCCACAACCAAAATGTAGTGCTGCTATGATGACAAAAAGCCACAGTATTCCCACCATCGTGACAAAATTTTAAAAATGCCCTAGAAAGTGGATTTCAGCCCTCCTCTGTATGTTACAGGGTCAGACTGGAACATTTAATCAAATGAGAAACTCCATATCAAAAGTCAATTTGTATTCACAGTCTCACAATGCACTCAAATTAACCAGCATAAATTTATCTTTCGTGTAGTCCCCCCTGTAAACTCAACCACTACCACTTATGCTTTCTTGATACATAATTGTTCTTGAACAGAAAAATTATGACAATTAGTTCATTCAAAACACAGCAAAATTTCCAAATTCAAAGCAAAACCTATTCGCACTTGATGCCAGATTCCTTCACTCCTTTAACTTTTCATTTAGCACCCAACTGAACAATTTTTAAAGAGTAACAATTCTTCAAAATCCTTCACACCCCAACACAAATGTGCATGTTTTCCACACTTTTCTCCATAGACTTCCTACAGTATTGACAAGGACAGTTTGTTTAACAATCAGAGTTTCTTCAATTGGTGATCATTTCCCTACTTGCATGACTGTAAAATGTGATTCAGGGGGTGATACTGTGAGGAGAAATTTGATGCCAATCACTCTTTGGGGTCAAAGGATATTGAAAGGGAGGTAAAGGGGAAACACAGAGAAAATTGATTTCTTTCCTGAAATAGAATCCAGAAAATAGAAGTTGGAATAATTTGAAAATTTACAAAGAGCAATGAGCATCTGGCAAACAAAAATTATGCCAAAGTTTTCAAAAGCAATCCTTCAAAGCTTGCTTACTCAAATAAATTCAACAAAGGATCAATTTTCCCCACTTTAACCAATGTAAAAGTAATTTTCATCCTAGCCATAATATGATATTGTCAAGATAGAGGGATTAAATAAAATTTAACGATAAAAAACTTTCTCATACCTCTAAAATTTATCACAACATCTCAGTAGTGAGCTTATTTCTTAAACACTAGCATCTTCACAAGTTTTTGAAGAGATTAATTTGCTTAATATCTGAATCGTTTACGGTAAGAAACACCAATAATTCCCTAAGTATTTAACGCTACCATTCAGAAAAGTAAGAATTAAGTCCACATATAAAATGCATTTAAACTTGAAAGATTCTGTGTTCCAAAATTAAATTGATTTTGTTAACTCGAAAATTTTTGAGAAAGAGTTGAAGAAATCTGAGGAAAGACAAACAGCAGATGCAAAAAAATTCTTTAAGGTGAAGGGTAAGTGAAAAAATCCTTGAAAACACGAGAAAAAACGAGTGCGCAACAAAGAAAGGAAGTCTATAGCTAGATGTGGATTTTCGCATGGAATTAAATCCATTTAGGGCGACAAGCACGCTTCCGGTAGTCTTGCATATAAGTAGGTCCTTGCTCTCTAGGGACAAAACTGCGTTTTCAAAACTACGTTTTCAAAACTACGAAACATTGGGTACATACGTAATCAAAGTAGAGAAGCAACAAGGATAGTATCGAATACTTTTACATACTAGTACGCGAAAGTGAAAACATTCTAGAAAGAGAATGATTACATTATGTTCTGCGTTAACTCTCATGACTTCCCACGCTGCCATGCGAGAGGCACAAAGTTGCACCCTTTCGTGTTGGGAGAGAATTGTTTCAACAGATGTTTCAGGGAGTACCAATAAAAATTATCACAAATTGATGTTTCCTTTTTTAAAAGAAAGGTTAGTGATACCGTGCCGACTGAACGGAAAGATCGAAATTTTGGACCTCCAGTTAGAGAAATAACACAAGTATCAAATGACTCAAAAATATAAACAGAGGCACGTTCGAATGTGGAGTATTTAGTTTCACATCACTAGGGTAACTGCGATAAAAGGGAAAACGCACGTAGCTAAAAAAAACCTTGCAATTGCTAATAGACAAGTAAGAACTTCATAATCCCCCGCTTTAAGACAGGTTGCAGTGTTTTCTTTGCTGGTATTGAGAAGGAAAAGATCAAGAGCTCGATCGATATAAAACATCGCACGCCGCATTAGCTTCACACGAGAAATTTTTATCCCCCGGGAGACTTTTTTTCACAACAACCGCGAAACAAAAGTTGGGAATTGAAGTGTGAAATTTTACATTAGGCTAAACAATGGAAATAGAAAACAAATGATTCTGGTACACAGAAAGGAAGCGGGTTTTCGTTGACCGACCACGGGGAATGTATTCACAAGCTTCATCAAACCCTCCCCTTACCTGTTGCAAAACTTATCGATCCACAAAACATAAACATGAAACTTTTATTACCGTTCATTGCCTCCAGAGCTGCTCTGGCTTGTTCCTTCGTTCGAAAGTGAATAAAACTGTAATCTTTGATCTTCTTAACTCGTTCAACATCGCCAAATTTGCTGAAAACTTGTTCTATAGTGTCTTCCGTCGTGCTTAATAGGAGATTTCGGGCGTAGAGAACTTTCACCTTAAAAACAAAGCCAAAATGGTACGAATTAAATCGATTGGTCGCGGTTCTATTGAAGTAAAGCGGCCGCTTATAGCTTTGTATTGAATCGCGTTCCCGACATAATCGTCCCGAAACGACAAAAGACAACACAGAGTAACTAATTACTTCAATAGAAAGCTAATGCTTAACAACGACAGACACAAGCTTCGTTGAACAAAGGAACAAGGCTAACACGACATCAACAAATAAACTTCTCTACAGCGCACAAACGCATCAAAAAACAAGCACCGACTGTTTTGTTTAGACTCATACTGAAATTACCCAAAACAAATTTCAGGTTCCGCAGCAAACACAAGTAGTTTAAAAAGGAACGTAGAAAACCGGCGACGTCGCAAGAGCCTTTCGAGCGGCGAAGATAGGGGGAGGGGCAACTTTTGGGTAACGATGTAACACAGTAGTAAATATAAATTACAAACCTGATCCATAATTTCTTCGTCAACTTCTTGCTCTGGCTCAGCCCAATCAACGGCGATTTGATGTCCCCAGAGCTGTATTTTACCCGTCATGAGTTTTCTCCTGGCCATAGCAGCGTCGCGATGCGAGCTGTACTCGACGAAAGCAAACCCTCGGTTCTTCGTCTTGTCCTGCGCCGAAGGGTAAACAATTACGTCCACAACGCTTTCTGTAACTTTCATCATTTCGTTCATGATCTCGTCCTTCTTAACCTTCTTGGGAATACCTCCGACAAAAAGCCGGCAATTGTCTACCGAGCTACAAACTCCAATACATTTCCCTTTGCGAATTTCGTAATTGTTCAAAGCCTTGACACTTTTCTTGGCGTCTTCCTTGTTAGTGTAAACAACGAAAGCGTATCCGCGATTTTGTCCGTTAAAATCCATCATGAGTCGGACCTCGTAGATTTTGCCAAAAGTTTCAAATACTGGAACCAATTCATCTTCGTACAAATCACGAGGAACTTTGCCTACAAAAACTTCACATCCACGTGGAGGGGGTGGTGCATCCCAACTCGGTGGAGGTCCATATCTTCGTTGCCCGTTGAACTGCCGAATCGGATATTTCGTTCTATTCATGAGCTCTCGAAGAGCTGCTTCTTTAGGCGTTCCAGCAACTCCATCTGTACCTCTATCGGAGCCCTCTTCAATCTTGGACGCCATTTCTTCCCCCATTTGTCGAGAGCTCCGTGTAGCCACTTGGTTGATAGTCATCACGTGTAGTTATAAACTGGTAGATATACGCAAGCGCTCTGTCTAAATACAACCAGTGTCACGTGAGAGCTGACAGGCTTAGTGCGACCCCAATCAAGAGCGAACCAATGACGGAAGAGATCCCTTTTACAAATTAAATGTAATGTAATTTTGTTATTACACAGACCAGTTCTGTTTGTTTGTTCGATAGATTGCGCGCTGGGCCAGCGTCAGTGGAAAGGAGAATGAAAATTGGCTCCGTTTTCGAAAGTGTTAATTCTTGATAAGCAGAGATGTGGTGCGATGCTGTACGCTTCGATCGCGAATTGCTGACGGATTTTAATCTCTTACAAGTACATTGCTGGATCTCAAGCATTTGAACAACAAACAAACGTTGTTTTCTTTCAGCTTACAAAGAATTTTGTCAGCTTCTTTTGTTTATTCACCCTAAAACTTCGGGGTTCAGCCAGTATTATTTAGCGATGACCCTACAATTCACGCCCCAACTTGTTCCAAATCACACAGAATTCACAAATCCCTCGTGATTTATACATGCTCAATTTACGTAACCGATGGGTTTTTCCCTTGCGTCACGGTACTTCCGAGAAACTCCAGCTCAAAGTCTGCCCTCAACATCTTTTTTCCCTTAGAAGGTCAACCACAAAATGACGTATTCTTCAAAATGATTCATTTCAGTTGGTGACGAGCTTAGGCACATGATTCGCCCTTTGGCCACAAAAATAGAGTGTTGAATGATGAGCAGCCTCCTTGAAGAGAGAGACAATTAGAGAAATTAATCTGGCGCTTAAGTCATCTACAAAAGTGAACATCCAGTTTAACAGTTATTTTGTCACAGAGCGACGAAAAGGATCCACTTGGCAACCGTATTCTATCACAAACAGTCAAGAACATTCGTAATTAGTACTACAAATTAATGTGTTTTAAACGAGCAAACATATAATTTTACAGCCGATTAAGTGTTTTATGTAAGACGATTAACGTGGAATAATGAATTGAGGCTATTTATTCTGTTCAGATAAGAAAAATAATAAACTATGACGACTTTTCTCCTGAAAGGTCCTGAAACCTTCTAGTCTGTTGTGAGGAACACAAATCGACCGCCTACGCTGCGGCGAGCGTATTTCTCTGGGAAAAATGCATCAGAGTGTTAGCTATTAAGAAACACTAGTATCAAATTTCCAGCAGTCAAGAAGGTGCTCAAAGCTTTATTCTAACTTGTAAAATAAGTTCAATTGTGCTTGAACAGTCCTAACGTCTCACTTCATTAGTTACTGACATTAAGTGGCCGAAATTAATTCATTAAACAGGGAGCCTGTCATGCAAAGCTTGTGGCAAAAATACCGCCGTCGAATTAAGAGCAGTTTGGCAGGCGAGTTACAAAACTGCTTTCAAAGAAATAAAGTGACACTTCTACCGAATCTGATTTAATGATAAATTTATCTTTTCTTTAAACCAAAAGTTGCTTAGCTTTGACATCGTTCGGCAATTATTGATGTAAGATTCAATTAAATAAAAAAATTTATTGTAAAATCTGTCGTTTTATGTAGGGACTTTGTAACAAAAATTTAAAAGTAATGCCGGGAAGCAATAATTTGAAAATTTGAAACAACAGCAGGACATATTCTACAAGAAATAGAACGGTTTTCTCCATGCAATGAATGCATGTCCGTAATCTTTGATCGCTTCCTTGAGTTTTGATTCGAATTTGGAAATTTTTCGACAAATAAACGAATCACACGCGAGGCCCGGGTAATGCCTTTGCATCCGTCACTAATGTACCATATGTTTTCCGAGGTGCCAAAGTTACTTGCTTCGCTTAAATGTTTAATCAGCGAAAATGTCAGAAGTTGAATCGCTCTGTAAATTTGCGAGTAAATAAACTCGAAAAAGTGTTAGTGTTTAGTGTTATTTTTGATTTTTCTGTTCCAAATTTCAAATTTGCTTTTTCTGAACGATGAATGACTTTGGCAAATGTTTTTAAAAATTTGTTGATTTCTAGGAAACTGTTTCAAGTGACCCATGACAAGTTTTAACAGGTTCCCCTTGTATCGCGCTCACATGGACAATTAGATAAGACAATTTTACACAGAGAAAATTAGTCCCGTCCTGGCGTGCTGTTCCGCAAATAGATTTTTCAAGCAGACATTTCTAAGGTAAGTTCCAGCGTTACTTCACATCCTTCATGGATTAATAATTTTATCACTGGAGCGGTTTTTGTTCTTATGAAGTTCGTTTCTTTCTCTTTTATGAAAATACCGAAATTATGTACTAATTCTTTTATCAAAAACCAGATCGAAGGAATAAAACGATATCAAGAAAAACAAAAAACTAAATTGTCTGAATTGTTGCGAGTCACCTACACCTAATTACAGTCAGCTGAGTGAGTGCGATTTAATTTTAATTGTGTTAAAGTACGGTGTGGATTTCAGGGTCAGATGCTAGAGCAAATGACGAAATCATTTCAAAAGGTTTTCTCATATGAACAAATAAGATTTCTAAGCGGTAATTCTCGGAAACATACATTTTATCTTCTGATCATGATTAAACAACAAAACTTCCCGTTTTTTTTCAGCGCTGAAGAGTTTTGTGCTTTCTCAGCAATACCTGGCTTTGAAATGGCTTCTGTCCAAAAAAGCCGGGTTTGCTTGCTTAGCCGCAGCTATATTTAGCCTAGTTTGATCAACAAAGCCTTTCAGCGCACAGCATAGGCCCTTTCAAATATGATGAGATTATTTCTTTTGTTAGGGATTACATGCCCTGATAAGGATCACCAGGTTTTCTCTCAGATGCTGTAATCGCTTATTTATGTGTTTCGCGTGACTTTATTTCCAGCACAGCGCTTTTCAAGGACATAGATCGAAATGTAACTATTTTAAGTATTCCAGAGAGAGAATACTTGTTTCATTACATTCAATTTCAGGCGTCTTTAAGCCCTTGCTATTAAACATAGTCAGAGGTTATCCATATGTGGCCGTTGTTTATGGAAGATCACTCGTTTACGGTTACCTCTAAGAGATTAAAACTTGATCAGAACAAGTTCAAGCAACATCTATGTCCGACTTCATGACGTGAGCGAATCCTATGTGTAGCCAAATTTTTTTAGTGTTGCTGACCTCTTTCAGTTTATCATAAAGAATGCATTTTTTTTTTCTAATTGAGTGGCTGGATAAATATTCAATTTCAGTCATGTAAGATTTGACGGAACTCGCATAATCCTCAGCCGCGTCAGTTGAGCCCGAAACTACAGAAAGAATTCTTAAAAAACCAAGAAAGAAACATCCTACGATGCAGAAAACAAACAAATTATGTACATTGGATTTTTTTTACAAACTTTAGGCGTTTCGTGTGTCTAAAACTTGAAGTGTTGCTACTTTTGCTACGCTTTGATGTCTTCAGCTCTGACTCTACACAAATGAATCACCTCCAACAACAATTTTATAATCTCCTTTAAATCAGACATAATCAACCAAATCAAACAGCTGGCACATAAGATTTGAATTGAAAGCGGATATAGCACTTAAAAAGCTTCTTTTAGGTCTTCTAGAGGAGTGAGATGCTCTGGAAAGCTATCGGCATCATTTCAGTTCAGAAAATATTGACCCTTCAACTCCTAGAGTGATCAAGACAGAATTTCCCTGGACCAGCAGCTGACAAAGCCAATGCAATGTCAAGCAGACAAGATGAGAGTAAAGACAGATATCAATACGGGGTTTATCAGTTGATCTAATACCAAATTCTCCGAACCAACAAAGGGGTAATGACGTGTTTGTTTGAAAATGGTGTGGTGTGAATTTGAAATACAAAATTGAGTTGACTAAAAAAAATAAGAGGTAAACGGAATCTGTGAAGAAGAAGAAAGGACTAAGAGAGAGATTACTAGAAAAATAAATAAATAAATAAAAACAGAGAATGAAGGAATATCGGAGAACTTGTCTGGATGACCACCTGTTTGTTCTGTTCTAGTTGAAAGAGGACACATGAACCTCTTGCTTTTTCTTTGCTTTGGTTATGTGTTAATTTTCCTTTTTATCCGTTTGGATATCATACCTGTTTTGACTAATGCTGGTGACAGTGCTACACGTTTGATTATCCATTGTACAATTTGACAGGAAATTATAGAGTGCTAAAGAGGTGCACCTCGTGCTACGTAAAACTGAAGTGTCTTCTGGAATGAACTCGACATATCGAGCGGCTTCCGTTTAACATAAGTGCTGAGTTTTGTTCAGTGAGGGACGAAAACCAGATATCTCCGAGAAAAACCCAACAATAATCCAAGAGTTAAGCAAAACATTACTTCCTCTCTTTTACAAATTGTTATGTTCAAATCTCCCTCTCTATCAGGACAATTTTTAATCAAGCATTGACTTTCATTATTTTTTCAAACCTCCGTTCTTTCGTCGGATACATAGGTAAATTTTTCGCTAATTTCTGTCATCTCTTAGTTTTACCAAATGCAATTTACTTTGGGATGAAATATGACTGAAATGTCTTTATGTGGAACATTTACGGATCAAAGAATCAAACATAATGAATTATTTATTTTAGAACCATGGTATTTGAATCGCAAAAAATCTCAAAGTAAAATGAAAAATGAATGAGAATTTCGGGAGACAGAATCTACGTGCTCATCTCTATTTTGTGAAAAAAAAAGTGCAAAAGATCACTTCAAAAGTCAAGTGAGGCAATGAGCTGTAATATAAGCAACTGCAATTATAACCCAAATTATAATAAGATTATTGTTAAAAGAATATGCTCAAATCAGATAACAGCTATTTCAAATCGAAACGAAGGCCAAGGCCGTAAAGTCACGTTTCAGGATTGTTTGTCACTGACTTTTCTACGGAGGTCACACATGTTGGGAGTTGTTTTTGGGTACAAAAAAACACTGCTCAACACGTGGCGTTTTATCATTCCGGTATAGTCTTTTCTTTAAGTCAAATATTTAACGTTATTTGAGGATGGTACCCATTCGTGACATGCCGCTCACTTCTGGTGATGAGTTCTTTGGATGTTCGTGAGGGATGGTGAAGTGTATAGACGTTAGGCTCTTAAAATCCACTGATCCAATTAGTAATTCTCCTATCTGACAGTGATTTATTTACTTTTGAATTAGTTAAGAGAATTACGATTTAATTTCAGGATGAAAACGTTTAGCAGTTAAGTTTGTTTTGTCTCGTTGCCTCCTCGGTAGAGTCTTGATATCGTGAAAAGAATTCCTATGGTAAATCACACTGATAATTGAAAACTGTGGAATTTTAAATTTGAAACATTTTGCCACTGACGCAGTGAACAATTCTGAAATTCGTGGAGAGGTAAAAAGTTATAGGGCTTTTCGCTAAAAATAGATGAACTTCTCATGCTGATGTATTAACATTAAGGCTCAAGTTTGCAAACCTTACGTCACGGTTTTTCAGTTTTTTGAAGTTCGTTCAATAAACCTAGGCTATGATTGCTTTCCTTTCCTATCCACGTTTGCCTCTGTTTTAAATTGTTTTCTTGATGTTAGTCTATCCAGTTTCACCATTCTTCAAATGTTTTCTTTCGATCGACGACATTCAGTTACAGCGACCTCAGGATAAAAAAAGACGACGGCAACAACAAACCAACAGTTCAAAACAAACTGACCTTTAAATTGGCTTCGTGGTAGCCATATGATCAGTGGTTCTACATGGCTCTTCCGATCCTCTTGGCGGTCAAGTTTAAACACTAGCAGATGACAGACGATGTAATCAACGGATCCACTATGGAGAGTCTTGAGCTCGTGACAGGAAATTCCATGTTATTCCTTGAGTTATTAAAACAAAACACAGCTGCAAATTTGCCGCCATGCGAGATTCACTTGGGTGGCCAAGACAGGAACTGAGGGATATACCATTCTGTGTCACTTTCTTGCCCAGTTGAAAATTTCGTTCATCACGTTGACGAAACAATCCAAGAATGGAAAGGGATGGCCAGGGATGGCCAAGGATGGCTGACAATCGCTGAGGATAGCCAAGGATGGCCAAGGATGGCAAAGGATGGGTGACAATGGTTAAGAATGGCAAACAATGGCAAAGATAGTAATTTAATGCGAATAGCGAACTTGAAAACTTTTAATTTTCAAATGACTGTCGAAAGAAACTGGGATTAAATTGGTTTTTCTTTATTTCCCTAAGAGGTTGTTCAGGAAATTTATTCTAATCTATCGGAAATTAAGATGCAACCGAAACGAAAACACAATCGCTAATAGTTCTGTCGCAATTACTTGCGCTTCAGACATTTGAAATTTGTTAGTTTTAACTGTAAGTAAATCTGATTTTCTTCTTTTTTTATGGCTGGAAAATTCCAGACGATCAGTAGTTTCACCGTTTTCCCACTGCCCCGGTTTTTTCCGATATGTCTGACATGTCTGAAGATCGTCGGAAGTTACCAGTGACTCGAAGGTACCAGAGCCAAGCAACATTAAAAGATGGTACTGTAACGTGCTAACACTATCGCCGAGTAACATAGGAGGTAATTTAGTGTTAACAACTGGGTTGAAAACGTAAATTAGCCACCGTAAAGGGTAAAAAAGCTGACGTGTCGAGCGTTAGCCCTTCGTCAGAGCGATTAGAGGAATTGTGGGTTGTGTGTGGATTTATATGTAGAAAGTGGGGCTACGCCATAGGTGGGAATATGGTGACGAGAAAACAGGAATAAATTAGTTGAATGAAAAGCGCTCGTTGATTCCGTGGGGATTAAGGGTGCCGATTTGGAATATAAATTTTTGTTCTAGTGTTTTACAGCTTTCCGAACTGCCTAGATGTAAGGAAAGGCCGCAAACTGCCATATGCTGTTTAGAATGATTAGGAAGATTAAAGTGTCTAGCGACTGGTTTGGATGCGTCCTTGTCATTTCTCTCCACATCGCGAAGGTGTTCTCGGAATCGGTCACCCAGTCGTCTTCCTGTTTCGCCGATGTATAACTTTTTGCAATAAGTGCAAGTTATGCAGTAAATAACATTGGCGGAGGTACATGTAAAGTGATCAAGTAAAATAGGAGTTTCCACATGTCTTCAATGATTGCCGATCATCGCAATTCTAAATCTGGGACGCTTAGGAAAAATAGTAACTCTCCCGGTTTTCCCGAATTGTCGCCGACCATCCCAGACAACCGGGGAAGTCTTCCTGCGATCGGAAATCAGTAACATCACTGACCATCTCAGATATATATCGATTTTCCCGACATATGAAAAACCAGCTCTAATTTATCACTGGCGCCCTATAACATTTCCTTTGTTCTACCTAGCCATTTTTATTTCGTTGGATTTGATCTGTTTCACGACATTCGGTTTAAAAGCGTTTTTTTTCATTTTGGTTTCTTGAAACTTTGCTGCAGTTCATGAATTTGCCATTTGTTTGTCAAAAACTATTCGAACTCTGTCTGCGCAACGGAAAAACGTTCCGCATGCAACGTTTAATGAACAGAGTAGATTCGGTTACAAATACTGTATCCGAAGCGAGTAAATATTTTTGGTAACTTAATGGGCCACAACAAACGCCAAAGCGCAAGTTGATGAAATATCCCATTGGATTTAACAGAAAACAGACTTAAATAAGAGGCGATTAAGGGAAAGTCCAATTGACTCTCAACAGGTAACTTCTCGTTGTGATTCCAATATGTTATCTTGCAAAAAGGTTATGAGAACAGACGAGATTATCGGCCAGTGGGTGTTATCTTGACTTAACACCAAACTCTCTTATCTAATTTGCAAGAAAATGGGTAGTAGTCAGTCGGGAGAATAACTGATTAGATCTTGTAATTAGGAGTGAAAGGGTTAACATTCACCGAGGCTTTAGTTTTTTCAAAGTAGCACTACCTTCATCTAATAACAACATATTCGCTAACAAATGATATAGAAAAGTAGTCGATTTTCTGCTCGGCAGTGTAATAAAATGAAATGTTGTTCGCATTGTCACGAGCGCGAGACAAAGAAAAAATTTTGAGTCTCTATGAAGAATCGAACCTCAGACCGTCGGATTCTGAGCCCCAATGCTCTGCCAAAGGTCTTCTGAGGTTCAAATCCTTATGAGTGCATTCAGTTTTTCCTTCGTCTTGTGCTCTTGATCAGACGAATCATGTCCTTTTTTATTTCTTAATATTCTCTACCGCGATGTGATGTTGTTTTGGAGTTTCTTTGATCAAGTTCGTTGTGGCCTACACATCTGTTTTGTATTTTTTTTTTTTATCCCAGAGGTTATTAAATTGTCCGCGACACGGTGAGTTTTCTCCAAACGGCATTGATTTGAGTAAAGAATGACACTTTTTGTTCTATTTTGTACAGATTTTTTACGCATTGCCGGCTCATAAATCTCGTATTTACATCACTTAGTCAAGAGTTTCGATAAAAGCTAGCTACCGGCGGTTTACCGCCGCCTTAAGACCTCTTACCGCAGGCTCTTGTTGGGTTTCCCCCTTGCGCCCTTTTTCCGGGCACAGTCGCCGATTACACCCTCGGCAGCCGCTTTTGGAAAAAATTACTGAAACCCCCTGCTTAAGTGTTGCTCGACCCCCAGGCAGTCAGTCACGAGTAGATAGTTCAACGATAACTTACTTTGATCAGTTTAAAAGGACTTTATACAGAATAAACGAAAAAAGGAAGGAAATGATATAATTATTCCAATGCACGAATACATATCCTTTTCCATTCGTTTTACCCGTTACAGCACAGCAGTGGAGAGCATTGTCAATCGTGTAAAAATAACAAAAACAAAGATGGATAAGGGGGCTGTAAATGGCGCACCAGTTCACGAAATGAAACTGGAAAAATATGAAGTTGTCGTAGTTATATAAGAAAAAAAATTAAGGAACCACAAAAGAGAATAATTGAAACACAACCCATTGCTTGTCTCGTCTGTGTATTTAGCTGTTCAAAATTTTAAACCATTGAGACTGAATTTAAAAGGTATTTACTGAGAAAACAAATATGCACGATGATAGAAAGAACTTAAGAGGGGAATTTCCGTAGATAATGCATTTACCAACGGATCTAAGCTCTCATAGGAATACTTTAAAACAATTTAAAATACCCGTCAATCAGCAAGAGTTTGATTGTTTCCTGCTAGGAGATCCGCGGAGGTTGAATCAAAGACGATCGTCACGTGTAATGCAAATGTCTATCGACAGAAATTGAACTTTCCTGCCGTCTGTTCTCTGGGAATGGACGTTGTTTATGTTTACCGCCTGAGGGGGGATTTTAGAATTTACTTGATCCCCCCTCACTGGCAGTCAATCTTTCACAGTTCCTTCTCTATACTCAGGTAGCGACGGTTTCCTTCCGCCCATTCCGTTTGAAAACCATGTGATCACTTCAAAAATCTGCCGACCCTTCCCACCCCCCGGGTGATAAATATTGACTGCTCCTTAAGTTGAAGAAATTACCATTAGCTCCTTTAGCTTTTAACAAAATATTCCTCGTTATTTTTCTTTATACAGGGGTGATTCTAGAATGTTAAGCAAGTTGAGTAAAAACATTGTTAGCTTTTGCCGTTTTCCCGATCGCAACTGAACAAACAGCTTAACAAGACTTTTTATTCGCATTATCATTATTGAGTGTCTGCCATCATAACGAAAGTTCTGAGGATTTGCAAGGGATGTCAATCGAACAAAATCCTTTTGGTAATATCTTTTATCTTTATTTCTCCTGCTGGTGATTGACAATTTTCTTGGTACCGTAGGGAGACTCACTGACCGGAAAACTCTTCGAGGTTAAGAGATTTATTAGCCGGGACTCAAGAGGAATTAATTATAAAAGAAAAATGCTTAAACCAAAACATTTCTTAGCAAGAAGGAGGAAAGTGAAGCTAGCAAAGTGTACGATGGGAAAAATGGCCCATGATTCCCATGGATCCTGGTCTCTGACGTGATAGAATTATATTAGACGAGTTTATTGTCATAGTTCATTCTATAGAATGAGACGTCAGCCTTTTAACTCTTTACGGTAGCGAATTTACGTTTTCAACTCAGTTGTTAACACTAAATCACCTGCTAACTTTCCCACCGACGCAGCACCACAGTTTCTTTAGAAATTTACCCCATTTATTCATTTATCATGAAGCAAGTTTGCGTATTGGAAGTGAGAAGCCTGGGTTCCAGGCTGAATGGTGGTCCTTCGCTAATAGTATTTCATCCGTGAGACCTCTCATATTTCCAAAATGCGAGAGCAGGAGTGGCCCGTGAATGAACGAAAAGTTTCGGCTTCCATTCCTGGACAAGTCACTATTTCGTGTTCTGGGACAAAGACACCTTACTCTTACAGTGCCAGTCTCCGTGACAAAATTACCACCTGGTACAACCGAGGCAAGTAGGCATATCAGTCGCTTGATGATGTAAACACTGGAATAAGCTCCACATAAGTTGAGAGCCACAAGGTTTGAGATCAGACTTTGCAGCAGTCATTCATTGGCAAACGAGTCACTAATGACTCCAACGTACCTTCGTTGACTGAACTGGAATTCCTTGTGGAAGAAGTTACCTAATTAGTTCCTTCTTGTCTAGCAACAATCTTAAATAGCTGAGTCTTTTATGAGAATCCAAATCATATTCTCCTCTATTTTGCGGCAAAAGTTGGTTAAAGCTCCATTCCATCCTGAATACTTCCATAGATCCAGTCTGTATCATATTCACCGGCCGGTGGCAAACGAAAAACAAGAGCGATTTTGTACAGTGCGTTAAAGAAAAACATTAATCACATACAACATAGCTGGAAGTAAGTGGATTTAATGCAGAATATTACAATTATGGCAAGAAACAACACAACTAAATATAAAAATTGTATACATTCTACACTTGAAGTTTACGTGAAATGTTCAAACTTTGCAATCCATTCTCGCTCTTAACCAACCAAATCCACTTAATTTTTAAGTGTGTCTTTTACGAGGGTAACTAAGTCTGTACAATTAATTATTTCAGATTTTCACACACAAAGCACTCTGTTTACCACCATCACTTAATCTTGTCCAGGAATTTGGTATATCTGATTTTGTCGCCACGGTTTTCGTCGAACTCGGTTAAAATGTAATAAATATCTTCCTCGTCCAAAACTACGTTGCAAAGCTCCAAAACATGTCGGAATTCTTGAAGAGAGAGGAAATCCTTGTTGTCTTTGTCTAGTTTCTTGAAAGCTCGCATGAGGTTTATCCATTTTCCTGACAACTGAAAGATTAAGAGAAATACGGATGTGAGTATAATATATTTTAAATATTTTCGATTTTACATCAGAGAAACAATATTTTATCTAGTGTTGCCTGGATACGAGAAAAAAAAACACGCAACTGTGTGTGGAGCATGAATGCTCTGAATAAGACCCTTTCTGAATTTTTGCTATATGTGTTACATTTTTGACGTTTATCTTGTAAGAAGTTGCTCTTTTAAAATGTACACAGGGAGTTCTTTTAGTTTGCTTAGGAGGACCAGCTTTTTGTATATATACAAAATGATTCCTTAAAAATTCACTAAAATTTGCCTTATGAATAATTTCTAAATTCACTTCATATTCTTCTCTGATCTATAATACTATTTCTAGTAATTTTAAAGAACGCATATCATCTCTCCTCTTCAAACAAGTTAGAAACAATACTAGTTGACGATAAGATCTCTATTTACCTACCTGGTGAGCTTCTCCAGTAGAGGAAAAGCCGCAATTTTTAATTTCCGCAGGTTCTTAAAGTGTGAATTTGTGCACAGTGGGGATTGGAAATCTAATGCTATGGAACGCCTTTTAAGAAAGTTAAAACCGTTGAAGAAGATCTGACGGGAGGCCATAAACACGTTAATGTCAATAATAGTTATTACCATATCATACCTTATCTCTGAGCTTTGCTGTCACTGTCGACAGACCTTTACTTGGCTTTTGAACGATCTCATCCATTGGCTGGTTAAGGAAGAAAAACGAAGAAAGGATGTTTGTTGTCACAGCAAAGGCAGTTGAATGACTGTTGCCAAGAGATGATATGATATCTTGCCCTTGCTACTTCACTTAAAAATTTCTAAGTCGTTTATTCGATGCAAGAAGAAAATCTTTGTTGCCATTCCGTTGTATTTTCGGGCAAGAAAAGTACATCGAAAATATTTCTTGCCAAGCAGATGTGCAAATGTAAGCGAATTATCTGGAAAAATCAACTTCTGAAGAGGACATTTTGATTTTAATCCATTTTTAGAGCAGTTTTTCCACGTTGCTAAACGCTGACAAGAAAGTAGTTTTAAATGCCAATAATATGTACAAATTGTGATAAGACACGAACTTAATCAGAAGAAGCTTTAAATTTGAAGCAGAGGTGAGAAACCCGACGCAATTTGGGGGCGTCACTTAGAGCCATTCGCTGTCAAACTCAAAATTGAGAAAAATGTTAAGGGGAATAATGATGCTTCAGGTTAATTTTTTGCCATATTTTTCAGTTTTACATTTTTGTTACACCCTTTCACTAGCCAGGAAAGCGCGGGCCAAAAATGGACGTACATTCAGCATTATTGCTGATGTTCAGATGCAATATTCTCGTAACACAAGAGGAAGATAGAAGTCAATCATTTATTACCAGCTCAGCCTGTGGATGCTTCATGACCGCTTGCATATTGTGTCCATGGCGATGGGCCCTTCGATGTTTGGAATATGGTTCTAAAAACTTGATGTAATTTATTCTGTTGAAAAAAAGAGGTCAATGTAGGTTTAGAACCATGTTGTTTTGATACCACAAAATGTTACAGAGCCGGGCGAGGATACGAGGTATTGGTGTTTATATAATAAATTGAAATAAGTAATGAATGGAGGAATCTGGAAACGTCCTATCTTTCTTTCTGTAGTCAGCATATAATGATTGGTTCTTCTGGGCCATCTAAACTTGTTTGGCTGAGTTACTCTGTAAAACTTTACCCATGTGAAAAATCTAGAAGATATTTAGTGTCATTAAGGTCAATACCTTCCTTCTTTCTTAGGATCAAATTTGTCACACAGGACTTGACACTCGTAGTCTGTCAGTTCAACACACATATCTTGCAAAATAGTCTGCAATAAAGGAAAGTAAAGTCTTCAACAAAAGGACATTTCACGAAGTGTATAAATGAAGTAGGAATGGTACTAGAAATCCTTTACTCCTGCAGGCATTCCAAGATATCACGCGTGCAAATGAACCGTGCGTGACGTTAGCGACCCCACGAAAGACGGACAGCGAAGGGGACTGCGTAAAATAATGAATAATGCACTACAAAAATCATAACTACATGCAGATATGAAAATTGAGCTTCAAACTTTTATATCGGATTACACTCTTTTTTATTAATAACTGAGAACGTCTAATTTTGGTACTGAGGCTGAGTGTTGTTCTTTTTTTTTTGTGATTTGAGCTCGAAAAAGTTGTTAACATGTTCTTAAAAATATGTGGTTTAGTATTTCAATACATCAATTCAGACGTTACCAGACCAAGTTCGACAACAAACGAAGTGGTTCCTCAGTGTATCGTGCGACAAGAAAACCTGTCAGACCACAGTTTAACTTTTCTTTAACCTTCATTTATACTTGTCACAAAAAAGTGCCAAAAAAAGACGTTATTCACTGAATCTCAGCAGGGGTATGTTCTTAGCATGTATTAAAATTTTAGCTAATCTCAGCCTAGACGTTCTTATAAAAAAGGTTCTTATAGCTAAAAAAAAGAGTGTATATAGCCAGTGTCAAGCAACATGGCACATTCTAATCCTTGGCTGAAATAAGAATCGCTTCAGATTGTAGCAAAAGCACTTGACCATGACAACTTCAATCTGACTATGTAAAATAACAAGGCACACTTGATGAGCTATAAAGGAGGGACTGGAAACCAGCATGGTTCAGCTTACCGTGAAATCTTTTCTCGAAACGTTTCCAGTCCCTTGTCGGTCAATAGAGGTGAACTCTCTCCAGAGCGTCTCCCAGTGGAAGTCGATGTTTGATTTGAGCAAATGATGCAAAAGATGTTTGTCACTGTTCAGTTTGTTGGAGCGCATCATGAAGTCATTGTCACCTCTCTTGGGCGGAGAAACCTTAGCATTTGGGAACGCTGAAAAAAGGATGAAAGTAGACTGTCTAATGACAATAAACTTGGCGAGGCTTCCTAAGACGGCGTCTAAAAGTCGCGAAATAAAGTCTAAGAAGTAAAACACGCGTTGTGTAGCAAGAAAAGTAACAGCCACTAGGAATTCGAAAGGCCTTGTGCAGAATGGTCAGCCGTCGTCCATCAATAATTTGCACAAAAATAAATAACTTCAGTACTTCGCAAAAACATAAGCAAACATTTTCTTATTACATAGCACTGCTTTGAAGGACTAGGATAAACGGAAGGATTCTTCCGCCAAAGAAGTCGGAAACTGGAACAAAAAGCCCTTGGTAACAAGCCACTAAAATTGCTTTAAAAACTTCACCAAAATACCTGCTGAATCCAGGGAATAACCAAAAGTGCGCACGAACTGCCAGTATTCCAAAGAGCCTCTTTGGTCTGTGATAAGAGTATCCCACAGTCGTTTTACTTCATTACGACTTAGAGGAAGACCAAACCTTACAGAGAAAGTAAACAGTAACATTACCTTACATATTTGTATTGCCAACAACTAATGTACTGTATATCTTGAGATTCTAACTTTTTTCTTTTTCTTTTAACAAAGTCTAAGACGGCGAGAAATGAATCCGTACGTTTGCGGTTCGACATCTCGTGGAAAACTCAAACTGTTCTTTTTCTTCTTTTTTCTCTTTGCCTCACGCTAGTGACGAGAAGCTCAAGATACTCAACTATTAACTTATTTTCTGGCTCTTCCAGCTTCGACAAAAAAATACTTAGTCGCTCCTTAACCCTTAACGGTGTATGTGACATTTAACTGCTCACTTTTTTAGAAGCTTAATCATCATGTTTGGTGACATTTTCTTGCTGTTTAATTCATCAAGTTCATAGAAGGCCTGAAAAGAAAGAACAAATACGTTCATGTTGGAGAGCTACTTTATATAAATTACGAGTGCATTCATCTTAAGATTTGATTGTGTTTTCTCCATAATGAATTCTTAGAAGTTTTAATGATTCCCTGGGTATCTTTTAGATTGTAAAAGCTGTCGATGTAATCATCGACCTGAAATCCTTACTCTTTTTAATTCAAATCTTTTACCCGACCGCGAAATTTTCTAGTATCTCGGGCTACATCAAGATAGTTTCTTCGTGAATTCCCGATTTTGCGTTGGTGTTGTGTGTTGTACTTTATAAGCTTTGACATTGGCTGCAATTGGAATAATCAATAGAAAGATCTGCTGGCTATTCCTCTTTAGTTTGTTTTGATTGGTCCATTCACTTATCTGTGCCCTTCGATTGGCCAAATGTGAGAGGACAGTAGAAAGTGAGGACAACAAAACATGTTTGACTGCATATTCGCGTCACCTGCCATCAGCATGTCCCTAGTTTTGCGCGGCAACTTAGAGCGAATTTTGATTTGAGGGTCATAAAACCAACAGTAAATCACAAAAAAGGTCGACACCAAAAGGAGCTCTACGTATACCCGAATATCTACCTTTTACAATCGAGGGAAATAACAATTAAGCGGAAACCATTAGTTAGGGCACCCAAGCAAATAAATCGGAAACCAGCGCAGTTCAAGATTACTTTCAAAATTTTCTTGCTCTAACAATACAAAACCACCAATCCACATGGCAAGACTACTGAAAAGGTCTGCGTTCTATTATCCATTATTTTTTTCAATCTTACCTCTTCAAAGGCCTGATAATTATGTTGAAGCACACTCTTGATCAGAGCCTTCAATTCCTCGACGCTGCGCCCTTCCTGGCTATTGTACGAATCCATGGTTTTCATCAGTCGAAACTGTTTCTTAGGTGACATAGGAGGGCTGTCTATTTCCGGTAGAGTAGGAAGAGCTTCTTTCCGATCCATGATGCTGGAGCGATCAAACAGGCTCTTGCTTTCACTGATAGAACAATTAGAGAATAGAATTAAAAATTTCTTTGATGCAATGTAGCAGTTAGTTGGCGAGATAAAGACAAATGTAAACGCAAGAGATAAGAGTTTAAAAAGGGAGAAAAAGAAAAGAAAACTCTATTTGGAATAAGAAAATGCCTCTCAAGCCAAAGAAATTGCCTTTCAATTTGGTAAGCCTTTTCGCAAATCTCCTTTCAGTTAATAAGTCGCTACCTGTACATACACACGTAATTACGAAAAGAAAAAAGAATTTCAAGTTGCCGCTTTCTTAGCCGATGTGCAGAGTTCAGCGAGAGCCTGTTACAACATGACTTGGTCCAATTCACCCAACAGTACAGTTGGTCATAAGTGCAAAATATTAAAGTAAGCTAATCATCATTTAGCAGACATATTAGTACAATTACAAAACCGTTAGAAGCATGGCATGGCTTACATCAATATCATATCTGGAAGTAAACAAGTCAAAGGGAGCTTGAAAGTGAGAGGTCGCAAAGGGCTTACGAAGACTGAGTGCTTCATTGCGCTGGAGTTGACGATGTGCAGCCCCGAGCAAAGAAGCATGTTACCATGGACTGCGATGGAGGGAGGAGAGGGAGGTGGAGAGAGAAAGGGAGGAGTGACAGGGGGCTATCTATAATTGGCAACCAAGCTCGTTACCATCTTAATCGTGGAGAGGTTTTGATTGTTTTATTGATAAACAAACAAACAAACAAAGAAAACTCGCGAAAGATAAAATGTCTAGTGAACACTGGCGAAATGAAAAGTGCTTCACATTTACACTCGAACAACACTGATTTGTAAACGTTCACTGCATAGATAGTGTTGGCAGAGCTCATGGGAAAAAAAAAAACAATTTTGTTAGAGTAACAAGAGATTACAAATACTTACAAAGTATCAAATTTCGACATGAATTCCACGTATTTGACCATGCCGTCGCTGTCGATGGGAACTTTCTTCAGAAATGACTCAAACTCCTGCTCTGACATGTTCAACTCGAATCTTCCTTCGATAGCTGCACGGAACTGTTGCTGAGTCAGCAGACCAGAATCCTTACGGTCAATATTGCTGTAAAACAACAAGAAAAAGATTGAGTAAATAAACAAAAATGATGACATTCAGTGAGCATAACCACGACTGGACAGTGGCTTTTAAAATTTGTGTACATTTTGTTTGATATTGCATCGATTCCGTTTTTCTTGGCGTAGAAACCTCAAAAAGAAGATTTTGCATTATTCAATTTGGTTCTCAAAACTGCCCTCTTAAGTTCAGTTGATGACTGCCCTGGAGCTGACAGCGAACTACGATTCATTTAAGTAGGAGTGGCTATTGATGGATATTTGCCGAACCGCGAAGGGGAGGTAAATTTCCACTGCTAGCAACCGACACTGAGGTGAATCGTTGTTTCAGTTTATACTAAAACAGTGAGATAATAGAACTCAAAAAGATGATTTTAACTCATTTACTCCTGCAACGACTACAATATTTTCGAGCGCAACTGCTTTACCATTTCAACTCAAAACCCTCCCCGCTAGATCATATATATTCCCTTATAACTTGAAAGTGAGAGTTTGGTTTCCTATCGAAGTGACGAAACAAAATCGCCCAGCTAGCAAGCTTGTTTACTCCTGACACCTATGTGCTGATTATTGTAACTATGTTGTGAAAAAAGTGCAATATAATCTCTTGCGCGAGAAAAAAGGCTCTAAGTTCTCTGCTATTATTCACCCGTTAAGTCACTTCATGCTAAGGGAATTAAAATAAGCCCTTGCTTTGCTTTTAGCACTGGACTTGCAGGAAAAAATCAAACCTCTTCAACCTCAATCATGTCGCGGCTAACGAGTCTCTCCCGGGCAAAACGAAAGTTGTCAACAAACGCGTCGAGTAATACTTACTGAAATGTACCCAGCAGGGCTAAGAACTCCTTCTGAAACATGTCCATCATTCTGGCCTCTATGGCTGAAGTTGTTGAATAGTTACTTCCACCTTCACTGTGGTGGTACCTAAAGACGAACGTTACTAATCAGTACTTTAAGATAATTTTTCAATGGAGTATCGAAAGTAATCCAGGGTGGTTGATTTGGTTTTGCTTTACCTCGCTCTGTGATTGGTCCAGAAAACTCGCGCCGAAAACTATTAGAACTTGACCATTCTATACAAACACGCTTCAAGCAGGTTGTTCTAATTGGTAGTTGTGATAACAGCGCGCGTCTTCCGTTAATATTTTAAAGTAGAGGGACGACTGGGGAGTAGTTAGGCGTTCTCACTAGTGCACATGAATGAGGGTCTCAATGGGGTGATGGCTTTTACGGCTGTCGGTTAAAATTTTGGCCAATTTCCGGCTAACGGTTAACACCTTTCCAT
Organism: Pocillopora damicornis; assembly: GCF_964200805.1. Taxonomy (NCBI): domain Eukaryota; kingdom Metazoa; phylum Cnidaria; class Anthozoa; order Scleractinia; family Pocilloporidae; genus Pocillopora; species Pocillopora damicornis. The sequence continues at coordinate 20,989,703 of NC_142672.1, forward strand.
TGTTTCCACCAGAGATATATTTAACGGTTAACTTTTTTTACGACTAACGGTTAAAATTTGTCAATTTTTACGTCTAACGGCTAAATATTTTGGCCGTTTTACGGCTAACGGTTAAACCCATTGAGGCCCTCATGAATACACGCTCTATGTACGTTACACCTAAAGGCAGTTTTACCTGTGAAGTGGATTGGCCAAAATCTTGTGGGGCATTCCCTGCTCGCTGCGATCTTGGAAACGGCGCAGAAATTCTTTGTACGAAATCTTGCCGTTGGAAGCTTCGATGCTGCACCTGTTCGGAAAAATATCGTGTCTGTGAGACATTATCCGTCAGTATAAATTCATCAGCTTTCTAGCGTAAATGCAAAATTCTGATTGGTTATACTACTCGCTGTCTATTCTGTGACAGATAGTGATGATAATAAGCCAAAGAGTGCGCAGTTGTAAACAAAATAAAAGAAATTAAACCTGAGCCTATTTTGTTGTAAAATTCAGTTGAACGACTTTCAAATTTACACTAAACTACTAAAACAATTGGATTACTCGATCCCTACTTCATCACCAGGTGGTTAATTCGGCTTCATAATTAATTGGCTCTTACGCAATAGAAAGCTCGTGTTTACAATCTAACTGTAAACCATATTCTCTTAGATCAAATGGTTTTACAAAAGTACCAGCTAAGATTGAATATTCAACACAGATAGACTTTAAAATAAAATAGCAAACCTTGCAATGAAATCATCCAGTTGTTTATCGGTGTCGAGGCGCAAGCCAAAATCTTTCATGACCATTCTGAAATCATCGAAGCTAACTTTTCCTATCCTGTCCAGATCTAACTCCATAAAAGCATGCTTCATATCCGAGAAACCCTCGCGAAACTTCCTCTTCAACCATCTCTCTACATCCAAAGAGTGTTTCCTTTCCGCTTCGAGCTTCCTCGGCGAGCTCGATACTTCTCTTGATCCCGTGTCCTTCATGGCAATACCAAGCCTACTCATCAATCGCTCTGCACGAATCGTTCCGTAGTTTTCCGTGTCGTATTTTTGCCAGAGTTTTTCAAACTCGTCGTCCTCCATGTAAAAGCCCATCTTGTTGAGGACGTTTCGCAGTTCAGGCCTGAGAATTCGTCCAGAACCTCCAGGGTTCATTTGCGGAATAAGTTCTGCTACATCCAAAAACCTGAGCGAAAGAAAAGGCCAATATATGGTTACAAGAGTCCACTAGAAAGCAAATTTGATTTATCTGCACACTTAGGACGCGAACGATCCAACAGTGACCAAAGGAGAGTTTCAAGTTTTTTTTCTAAAATATTTTATCAACGCTCGAAAAACGCGTGGGACTTGAAAATCCACAGTTCAGGTTACAATACGAATCTTGCGATGCACCAGTATGAATCAGCATATTAATCAGATATTTTATCCGCAGTTTTATTTCCCAGACAAACTTAACTTTTTTATTTATTACATGTACTATTTTATAGCGACAATTACACCGAATGAAAATTTGTGAGGAGTAGGGTGGGGGTCGACGGATTTGGCACGGGGGGGGGGGGTGGTGGTGCAAAATAAAGTGTCTCCAAATCTGTCTGACCGGAAGCAGGCACAAAGAGTTCATATAAAAGACCGTAAAAGAGACAGAGGAGAAAAGAAGGTAAATTAGAATAATGACTAACCTTTGTTTTGCCTTCTCTTTAAGATGTGCATGTACTTGAGCGGCAGACATGTATTTTAAGTCAGGCTTCTCCAGCTGCAGCCAAGCAGGGCCCTCATCAGCTTTCTGAAGACAAAAAATTGAAAAGGAGTGATGAAATTGAGCTAATTTCATCTGAAGATGACAGACGAATCAAAAGTGACCAAATTTCTCAAGTATGGACTCTTGGAAGACTGAAAATAAAAGCAAGTCCATAGCTGCCATTCTCACCTTTGGTGGCCTAAACGCAGCGTAAAACTCATCATAAGAAATCATCTTTTTGTGGTCCAGTCGTAACCTGCGAGAATTAAGGATCAAGATTAAAGTTAACATTATGTCTTTTTAGTCTTGCAACTAACACAAAATTACAGTAAACTAAGGAAAGGAAAATTTTGTCTAAATATTATCCAAAAGCTGGATATAGTGTAATGGAAGATATACAGCACTGAACTAAAAAGTATTAACCCTTTAACTCCCAGAAGTGATCGACATGAAACTTCTCCCCATAACATCCTTACCTTATTCAGCAAACAGGTTATGAGAATATTCAAACTTATCAAGTATAAAATGCTATCTTGATCTAGCACCAAGTTCTCATGACTAATTTACAGGGAAATGTGCAGCAGCTAGAGGGGAGAATTAACAATCAGATCTTGGGAGTTAAAGGGTTAAAGGTTAAATTTTATATCTCTCGTTGCAGCAAATATTGCCATTGTAGCCTTAAAAAAGGAAATACCACATTTCCATGAATAAGCATCTGGGCGCTCATTTGAAATTTCAGCTTAAAGGAGGGGGGCGCTTATAAGAAGGAGGGTGCTTAATCAGGGGGGGAGCTTATTAAGTTTGCTCAGCAGTAGGACAAAAATCAAAAGAAGAGACAACACACTTAAAGGAACTCTAAAAGTACATGGAGATATAAGTAACTGGAACAGAAAAGAAACTATTGTCATGTACTGATTAAATATTAAGCGGTGCGTTTCTCAAGTAAATTTATTTCTTTCCTCCACTCTCCCCTCCCCCCCTCAACAGCTCATCCAGGGTCTGCTATCCTTGCTCATTTAGCAGTAACACAGATAAAACATCAGCATGTACATTTTTTGAAATAGAATGTTACTTACCGCACCATTAACTTGTTAAAGTGGCTCAAAGTTATTGATCTTGATAAGAAATTGATCAAAATTTCTCTCAATTTTTCCCTGTAAATGGTAGAAAGGAAATGCAGTTGAACCTACACATATGATTGATACAATTTTGAGATTACCCCCTGGTTGTTGCTAAAACCCCAAAGGTAAAAATGTATTTAACAATCAAAGCTTCTTAGGTTGGTGATCATTTCCATTATTCTCATGATTGCCATGAACGATTCAGCAGTATGAAAGTAAGGAGAAATTGGACACTGGTCACCCTCAGGGTTTAAAGCATTAAACAGTGGTCAAGAAATGAAACCATTGCAAATTTTTACCCTTTCAAATGGTGATCCTTGTTGAGAAGGACTATGTTTTAAGCAAAAAAATTGTTAAGAACCCTTTGGCCCTCTGTCTAAAAATCCTTATTTCAAACTCTGTATAAAACAGGCTGTAGTTGATTTCACTGTATTGCAATCCATAATTGCATTGTTTGCTCATTTCTTAATTGATGCTTTTACTTTCAGAAGTGATTAACTTGTAACTTCTCACTATAATATCCATACAACATCCTGCAAACAGATGATGAGAAACCTACAACTTATCAGGTAAAAGTTATCTTGATCTAACACTAAATTCTTATAACTGATTTACAAGGAAATGTGTAGCAGCTAGAGGGAAGAATTAACAATCAGATCTTGAGAGGGTTAAAGGTTTAAATCCTTTGCTTCTTTCTCAGCTTTACTATCAATACACTATTAATGGAAATATTAAGCCTAGACTATGGTTATCAAAGAAAAATTACTTACCTGTTTACAATTCCTTTGCCCTCTGGATCACAGTTTTTGAAGGCCCCCCTTATGTCATAATATCCAGTTTTCATCTTTTCTCGTAGTAAAGCTTCAATCTTAAGAAATCATTCAAAAAAATAGGATAAGCTACAAACTGTGTTGAAAAGAATATGAAATATTGTCGTTGGTTAACTTTCTGTTGCTTGAATTATTGAAATAACATTATGATATTTTAAATTACATTGCTTTTACAACAAACATTGTTAAAAGTATCATCATTCACTGATGCTTTAGTGGGAGAAGTGGCAGCCTAAAGATTAGTGCACTGGACTTCTGGTTAAGAGATGCTGATTTGACACCTGACTGGGTCAACGTGTTGTGTTCTTGGGTAAAACACTTTACCCTCACACTGCTTCTCTCCCTTAGCAGTATGAATGGAAACCACTGAAGCATCAGGGAAGCCCAATAAAAGGATGAAGGTAACCTTGCCATGGGCTGGGGGAATAGAAATACTTTTGATCACTTAAAGCTAAGGAATCTGGGATCAGCTCTGGCTGGATGGGCCTCTTTGCTCAGGTACAAACAAATGCTTTGTGGAGTATGTACCTGCCTATCCTCTGACAACTACAAATCAGAGAGTTCTGCCCCAAATAATAATTAACATAGAAAATACAGCCCCACCTGATCCGACAAGGTTCGTTGTTGATATCTATACTATATACAAACCTCGTCAACTGAAGCTCTGTCAGGACCCTGTAAAGAGGATGCTGCACTGTTTAATCGAGACAGGCGGCTTTCAGCCCGACTTGCCATGTCTGCACGGCTCCCTAAAATGACAGAGTATTGGTTAACCTAACAACATTTTACGTTGTCAAAGACTTTGAAAAAAAGTAGCTTCGGATCTTTATTCTATTGCACAGCATTTCCGCCCTTATGTAGCATTTAAATAATGGTGATTATGTAAATAGGTCATAAAATTCCATATAACCTAATAATATTGCGTGAAAAACGCCTTTTGTTGACACTACGTGAAGATTTCTACTACTACAAAAACACACAAAAAAAAAGGTTTCATTGAGACAATAAACAGTGTCTTTAGTAACTAGCTTTAGGAAATAAGCCAGAGGAAAGCATTAGCAGAGGGATCTGTTAATTCTATTTGTGGTTTTATGTTGGCAGGTGTTCTTAGTAGCTTTTTAATTTTTTGTGGTTGACAGATGTTCTCGAAGACAAAAGACTATCGGTTGAATATGAAGTAGTCTAGTGTTACTAGCGCTCGTTAGCTCTGGAAGATACCAAAAATTAAACTATAGGTGTTTAAAAAAATCATGAAACGCTTTTATCATTGCACTGATTTCCTTATAAATGAAAATGGCTATATGAAATCGCTTTTGACTGATTAGCACACTTAGGCATAATTTTAGCGTGATAAAAATTTTACAGGGAGAGTGTTTATTATATGAGTTGCAGAGTCATAATTGGTCTTCATTTACCGGTTCTCATCATGATACGGTTTTCGAAATTTACCTTCTCTTGAAAAAAGCGACAACACAGCCACGAAGCTATACGACAGTAAGGATATGTGTCAGCTACTACCTCACTATAAGTAAAAAGAAATTGTGCTTACCGAAAATTGGAATTGTTGGCTTGTTAGGATCTTCAGCGAATTTCACTTCTACGCCTTCTGGAATGCCAGCAAATCCATCGTATCTTGGGCTTCGTTGCCCACCAAAGCCATTCGAAGACCGAGTTAGCCTGTAAGGCACTTGATCCGCCGTTATAGGTCGTAATACATTAAGCTTTTGGCGGTCGAGGTCTTGTCCGAAAGTCAAACTTTGCCGCGAAGCTACACGCGAACCTTCGCGAGACAATCCTCTCACGTTTAGATTCGTAGGGTCTTCCATCCTCGATAACGGGTGCGGAATTGCTGGGAGGTTAGTCGTAGCCATTTTGACGCAGTTTTTTCTCCGTTCGAGCTAGTTCCCTTGTCGAATTTACACCATCCGTATCAAAAAGGCCAACAGAGCAACTTGATATCAGTTGTTTTAGTGTGCTTGCGGTGCGCATAAACTGTATGGTTGCCACGCAACTGACCATTACGGTCGAATGATTTCTGTTGCTAAAATTACTCTAAATATTTATATTACTTAATTATGTTGTCTCTCGCCATGCGACATATCCATTCTTTACTGTCAAACTTAAGGAATCTAAGAGATAAATCGCCAATAGATAAGTCTTAATTTCCGTAACAGATTTCGTTTCAAAAATTTAGAGACAGTTTAGAGATGAAACATGTCAAGTGTAGCATTACCTTCCAGACATTTTTTCTCCTCGAGGCCATCGCAGATGTTTCATCATGTGCGGTCTTTAAAAGAAGTAAACACGGAACACATAAAACCTAGCCTGCAGAGACGTAATTTTGGCGAGCGAGTGCTCTGTATTATCTTAGTGAAAATTATGGCAGCCATCTTTGATTTTTACAACAGCGTAAGGCTGGGGAGAGAAAGAAATTCGTGAATAAAATCCAACATGGCTGTTTGAGTAAACGTTCATGAGTTCGTAGAACTTGTGACGATAACTCGCCCTGATAAGACGCCTGCATCGCAAGCTCAGTTGCGCCAGACAATAACATTAAAAATAGCTTGCGTTGTTAACATTTTTTCCAAAGAATCCCATTTGTCATATGACCAACAGTTCAAATGATTTATTCTTTAGATCTTAAATTGTCTTTGAAAAAAAAAAAAACAAAGAAAAAAAAACAAAGTTAAAAGATTATTAAATGAGTGGTACTTGTCGTAGTACTGGTAAAGCTGCTTATAGACTGCTTAGAAACGTAAAAGAACGGCGATTATAATAATTATATTTAAAATTTGCAAATATCATCGATGTCAAGAACTGGCAGTTCTTAACAAGAGGTTTTGAGTACTTTGGAAACATTCCATTCTCATATGGTTTAAATCAAAACTCGATTCTTACGAAATTTGGGAAAAATCTTTTTCACTAGAAACATGATTAACTCAAAACTCACTGACTGCGAATCATTTCAAGAATGTCTCTGCCCTCGTTAGACACACAGGTATGGCCCACCGTTGTCTGAGTTATTGTAAACAATTATAAAAGATTTGCTAGAACCTTTTTTACACGTTCAAACGAACCTTTCTTAATTGTGCAACTGTGTTTATAAGAGGAAAGGAAACGATAAATGAAATTACGCCATGGTTTTACTGAATATCGCTTCAAAAGAAAAAGTCTTTGCCCTAGATACTGAGATTTATGGCAAATCACCGACAACTTGTTTTGAAACAACTCCACAATACAAATGAAATTGCGTCTCCAGTTAACATTTTGTATCTAGTTAGTTAGTGTTGCGTTCCTTAGCATGGCTAAGTGACTGAAATTTCCCTTTCCAGCCCGAGTTATCTTCTGAAACCCAATGACTTTAGATACGATATCACATTTCTTCGTTCAAAGCCCCTCTCCCTACAGTTTCAAACTTTCCCTCTCAAATCAATCGTCCTCCGTTTGAATGACTCCAACACTTATCTATTCCCAGCCTTCCTTCACCTCCCTCGTTGTTTTTCACTTTCTCGTTATAGGTAACTGGTGGAAAAAATAAGTAAAAATTAACTCGATGACATTTAACATTTTGAGAATATTAAGTAGAAACTACAGCAACAAACAAAATGATCAAGAACTAAAAACTAGAGAGCAGAGTGCTATTCGATTGAGTATCGTAGGACCGAAACCAAATTTACCAAAACGGCCTATCGGAGTTAAATGAAATATCTCAAGCGCAGAAAAGCACAAGCGACCAAGTTGTGATCGGTTTAACGTTTGAATCTGATTGGTTGAGAGAGTGGCTCGAGTCTTCTAGACCAATCACAGAGCGAAGCAGAGCAAAACCAATGCAGTCTTGGGTTACTTTCGACGATGAAATGGAAATTGCAAACGCCCCTAGTTCAGGGATACCATCAGCCATATCAAAGTACTGGGCGCCGCATTAGGGGCGGACCATCCTGCTGTGCGGTAAAATTTTCGGCGTACCTAGCCACACCCTTAATGTGGCAAAGTTGACGCTAGATGTTAGCGCCTGTTGTCTTTGGTGCGATCATCTCGCAGGGATAACACCAAATACTTTTTGCTTTTCTTGCCTTTGGACGTCTGGATAATGAAATAAGAAAAAGCCAAATTAAAGAATGTTTCACACAAACGAAGCCCCACTTTCGAGAAGTCATGAACAGTCTAATATTCATAACGCTTAGAAATTTCAAGCTTCTTAGAAATTCCGAGCATGGACTATATGATATTGACACGTGAATAAAGTTTCTGTTGATCCACAAAAGTTCACCCACTTAATAAGGATACTAACCTCTTTTCTTCTGAAGACTTATGTAAAGCGACGATTATTGCAGTTAAAAGCGCATCACATATTTAAGTGTAAGAATTCACAAAGAAATAACAAATACAACAGATGCAACTCAAATGAACCGTTGCAATCAAAATAACTGTTGGCTTTCCTTTGCAATCGTACGACTCCTTTATGACGTAACAATGAGCGCGCGTGTCAGTGACTTCAAGAGAATACTGATTGGCTGAAACTTTGTAATGTTTGACGTAGTAAAACAGCTGCGTATCGAGTGCACCAGTAACGATTTGTTTTGATTTTGCCTCTTACCATATAGGAGGGGCGCAAAACCTTTGGAGCTTAAATACCACAGAGACGACAATTTTATAAGAGAATCCAATATTTTAGGTAGTTCTCAACAGTTAAATCACGTTTCCCCTCAGGAGAGGCTTTGTGATAAAACCTAATCGCTCGGCGAAATGGAAACGGAAAGCAAAAGAATTGAAACGCAAAGAACGTTAGGTAGGGTACTTCCATAAAAATTTTTATTGGGTTTAGGCCACTTCAACTTTCCTATAAGTGAATACAATAAACGAGATTTTGGACTGATCAGTCGTAACCAAGCAATCTCCTCAAACGGATCAGAGTCACTTTAATTACAACGAAAGATAAAATCTTGATTTGCCGATATCATTTCCAGCGAATAGGTCGAAAATGTGTGGAATCAACCATTCTTTATCAGGATACTGAAGCGATTTGAAATTTTCATCTCCTTCCATTCTTTCGGAGAAAAAAAAGATGACCGAGAACCACAGTAAGACATACGAGAAGTTATCTTCATGAACATTGCTTCCATGGTAAAGTAATTCTGGCTTGGTCGTGAAAGCGAGGCAAACCTTCTTTACTTTGGATTGTCCGCTACCGCCACAAGAACTTTCGAAACAAAATGAGCAGCGATTTCGATTTTAGCTATCGCTTCTAGCGCAAAGTTGCAAGAAGCGAGTACATTTTAAAAGGTAAAAAGAGAAACAATTCTGAAATTGCACAAACTTTCTTTTCCTTCCTTTTTTTTTCTTTTTTCTTGGCTTTACTTCGTTTTTCAATGAACTCAACAAACATAGCATAGGCCTGATTATTCCTAATGTTTCGATTCTAGAAAGCTGATATTTCGATAACATACATGATAAACATTATGATAAAAGGCACGGTAGTTTTTCGTAAACGTCCTTCAATAGTTTGACATTTCGACTGAGTGTCTTCAATGTAAATACAGCCAATCCTTGATGGTTTAACAAGATAACTCGGTTTTATCAATTGAGTTGATAATGTAAAGAATTTTCAAAAGCTGACGATTCGGGCGTTTGCCCTACGTCAAAATAAACGAATCTTTTGGTTTAAGTTAAGCATAAGGAGTGATCTAGTCCAATCAACAAGCAAAGATAAAACCGAATAGTCAGATTTCTTTCAAAATTCAGTTGAAATTTACTGACCCACAAATACCAATTTAACCCCTGAGAAGGCAATTCGATTAAGTCTCGAAAAATCCAAAATCATAATCAGTCACAACAGCCAATCAGAACAAAGAAAAATGTCACAGGGAGCCGATAAGAAGTCAAGGTAAAACCGAGCTTACCGCCATGAGCGCGGGAAAACGCGGGTGAACAAGTCGCGATTGACTTTTGAATCTAATTGATTTAAAGGGTGGCACGAATTTTCTGGGCAATCACTGAGCGAAGCAGTTTATATTTGAGTTTTGAACAACCTTAACCAGAATAATCGCCAGAGCCAGTCGGAGCGAGGGCTGACATTATTATTAGCTGATAACTGCAAGTAAAAACAGGAACATTACATGAAACCAAAGTGACTAAATCATAATTGGTTGAGAGGGTAGCAGGTGTTACCTAGACCAATCACAAAACAAAGCAAAACCGAAGCAATCTCGGATTACTTTCGACACTCAATTGAAAATTGCTCAACACCGAAGTGATCGACTTCTAACTTCTCCTTGCAAGTTAAAAAGACTTTTCAACAAAACGAGATTTGAATACACACATTTAACAGTGAGCGTTTCCTTGGTAGAACATCTTCTTCTTTAGACTTATTAACACAGGGTTCGACATCTCCGCTAGCTCGGTAGCCCGAGGCTTGTAAAAATTTGGTCGAGCTAGTAAAAAACCACGTTGAAAGAAATTATATATTAGTTTACTTGAGTTCACAGTTGATTAAATAACAAGAAAGTTTAAATTGTAATGATAATACCAATAAAGAAGGCATAAACCCATCATCTTCTAGCGTCTTTTTTTGTCTTGCGTGTCGATCGTAAACATCGTTAGATCCCAGTCTCTGCGCTTAATGGTCAATGTCTTCCCCAGTCTTCTCCCTACCAATGTTGCGTGCCTTGCACATCGCCTCGCTCGATCGCCTCACACTTGGCTTAGCTTTTTCCTTAAATAACATATGATGTTATCACAATGAAAGAAAAAACGCCATTCTTTATCATTTTAAAAGATTCTTGCCAATAAGTTAAGAGGAAGGTTTGCGCGTTTGGGGTTGAAGTAGACCTCGAGGAAAATTGATCCGGGCTACCAAGTTGTGTTTCGGGCTAATAAATTTTAGAAATCACTAGTCCGGCGGCTAGTAATGCAGGTAGCCAGTTGTCGAACCCTGTTAACAAGGACATGAATATAAACTATAAGGGAGAATTACCGACCACATCTTGACATAAAAAGATGGAATTGTGATTACGCCCAGGACGCCTAGTGTTTTCAATTTCAACTTCAAACTGACCGTCTCCTATCTCTAAACAAATTCTCCTTGTCAGCACCTTTAGAAATGTAGAGAACAGTATGGAGAATGTGCATATTGATGTTAGAGGCTATGGGTTAAATGGCAGAACTGGAGCGTATCTTTTATTCTAGTGGAAAGAACAAGATAATTAGGTCTAGTTGCCAGTAATTTCCAGTGTTCCTTTTTCAACTTTCCTGAACTCGTTTCAAATGAAGCACAACAAAGAGCCATCCACTCAAACGCAACCCTTTATGGTTGTGAAATTCATAACACATCCGATATTATCCGATTACACAAGAGTTCCTTACCTTCTCAAAACTTACACATTCAAAAACATTCAGTTCCTAAAAAACGTATAAATAGAGTGCCCTGTGGTTTGAAACTTGCACATTTAAATCAAATTCCGCCAGCATTTTACGAAATGGGGATTTGTTAAATACATATCAATAAATCAATGGAGTCAGTAGAATTTTTTTTTTTTTAATGAGAATAAATTTTCAAAGAAAGCTGTCTCAGATTTCGCCGTTTCAATCTTAAAAAGTGTGGGGAAAAGGCTGCAAATAAACAGCAAAAAAGGTATTTGGAGGCCAACTTTGAACGTGAACAACATACGACTCCACAACTGATATACGACTCCCTATTCAGCTTCACATCGACTGTGCTGTGTAAATAATTATATAAACTGAATCTCAACTTCTAAAATAAGTCACACCTATTACTCACAGGCACGTGATTATTACAAAGGGATTCTTCGTTCAATTAATTCTTTGTATTACAAAACTAAAAACTTACTTCTCGAGATACGACTCTCAAAATGTTTTCGGTTATCAACATATTTTTTCAGGGTAATATTTACATATAGTCCAATAATCGCAACAAACCAACAACATTGTACGTTTAACAGATCATAACTGGTCCAGAAGACTGGATTTTGTCATTCAACGAATAGAGACTCGTCGATGTAATTTTTTGTGTCCGTATTCTGTGGATAGACAGCGTAAAGCTTCTATCGTCACCGAACTGGTTTACAAGAAGAACAGACGATCAGATAGATCATGTGACGGTTCATTGTGGATGTTCTGACCAACAAGGTAAGCTAGCTTGTGGGCGTACTGAAAACAAGAACAAGAGACAAAAGTCAAATTATCGAACCCCTTCTCCGAGTTTCGTTTTTCTCTCTAAACTTAAGCAAAAACTGAAAAACCTTTACGTCCTAAACTTGCAACAAGCAATGGTTATAACAAAACAGTGAAGAAATGACAAGGGTGCGGCAACTTAGACATCTTCAAACCATCATTATTAAATAATTGACACTCATTCCTAACAACTAACAACTACCACCCAAGACATACCTGACATGGAGCAGGCACCCTGACTGTACCAGGCCAGTTGTAATAGAGATGGGTAAGCTTGTACGATAACCTGTAAAATAACAACAAAGCTATAGAGAACTTCGGAAACGTTACTCATATAGTACACAGAAACGTTCAAAATTATGTCGTTAACGTGTTACAAGTATGAATTACATAACCAAAAGAAAAAGAGATTTATTCAAAATGATGAAACAAAACTGAGAACTACGCGATTTTATACGCCGGATTCGGAGAAAAACACGAGCAGCATTCATACGGACATACTGGCCGATCTTTTTTGGCCGGAGGCAGCCTTTTCCTACCCACTCCTATAACTTAAGCTAGTTTCACTCCTTCCCAGTAAACCATATTTCCCAAACAAATCACAAGCACCAACTTTGTAATACACCATGCTAAGCATGGTGTATGCTTTAAGATACTGTTGTTGAAAATGACCTCACCCTCCCCAACCCATCTGGAGAAATGAACGAAGGGGGTGCTGGCTGCGTCGGCGGGAGAGTATAGCAGGGTAATTTAGTATTATCAACTGAGCTGACAACGTAAATGGGTCACCGTAGAGAGTTTCAAAGCTGATATTTCGAGCGTTAGCCCTTTGTCATTGTGAGAGAGCCATCTGGATAAACCCTGATATTCCAACAAAGCAATCGTAAACAGAACCACTACTTGCACCATGACTTCTCTCGCTATATATTTTCAGAAGAGATTAAATGAATGCTCGAGTTGCGTAATGCCAAATACGACCTTGCTCTATTGGTCGCAAGCGAAGAACAAACACAGAGGAGGAACTTGGTCCCATTTACCTTTGCATGTAATCTGGTTTCAACTCTGACTTGTCGTGTACAATAATGTAACGGGTTGGGGTAACTGTTCCCTGCCGTACATGCTGACTGACGAGGTAAAAGTCGTACCTGCAAAAGGAAAACATCAAAACTTATATTAACAAACAGTTCCACTTTGAAATTCAACTGAGAGCATCAAAAAATCAGAAAAACCACACGATTTGATAGCAGAGCAAAAGACAATTATCTTTTGCAATCATAATCCAGATAGGTGGTTATCATGTGCACGTTTGTCTCTAAGAATAAGGAAAACTATTTTCTTGACATTAGATCTGGGCAGAAGTTTATTTCAGAGGGTTTACAGCAAGTTTAAAGAATTTTTGTTAAGATTTGCAAGTCCAGTGATACGCATAGAGTATGCCGCTCAACAATTTTAGGATAACAAGGTTACCCCTTCGACATACCAGTCTCTCCTTGTGATTGTGTGGTCCAGTATGGTGCCGGGACCGGGGTTATCAAGTTTGGGCCTGGGCCCACCTCCCTGCAGAGACAAAATTGAAATTACTGAACTAAACTCACTTCTGCGCACCTATAACTTTGCCTAGACAGTAAATAAAATCGACTTATTGAGACAAATAGTAGGCTTTCAATGGAACTTCATTCCTTTACCACAGCACCAACTTATGACGCGACATTTATTGTGAACTGCAGGATAAAACATTTCATATCTGGTGTCACTAACCTGAGCTGCAAAGATTCGTGCGTTGATTCTCTTTGACACGATCACCACTGCCATCTTGGGGTGATAGTTACCACCAAAGTGGACAAAACACTCGGAGAGCTGTTGCACTTCATACCCAGCCACAGTCTTCAATTGTCCATCACCGACACCATCACGGTAAACAACTATACGATCGGGCAGCGCGTGATTGATCTACACGAACATACAGGGAATAACCAGTGAATGATAAACAAAGTACCATTTAGACTACTCATTTAGGACTTGAAATTATTCTAAAGAATTCATCAATCTCTACAAAAAAAATGATCTGAAATAAGACCAAATAACCCACCTCGTGATACTTTTTCAGAGAAGAAACAAAGCACATCTTAAGCCCATCAATGAGTTCCTGACCAGGTGACTGGAAACACACTCTTGAATTCCACCGAGTTAGACTCTTATTCATGCTTGCTACAAATCCACAGACTGATCGGCCGCCACGGGAGGCATCATGATAAACATCAATACCAATCACCATAAGGCTTTTCTGTTAACAAGATGAGCATGACAGTTGCATCATTATTAGAAAAATGTGGGAAAAAATTGTTTCATGGGGAAGTATTCAGAGAACTTTAACGGAAGAATGATGCTGCATGTGGTCATTGGACAACATGCATCACTGTTCAGGACCAAGTAGCCTAGCAACAAGCTCTCCGATAACTGGCGCTTTGGCACGAGCGTTAATTCACCAACGAAAAATTACAACCTCTCAAGCTACGCGAACCGGCACGAGGTCTTAAAGGGCTGAAAATGATGACTTTAAGACCCCACAAATCTCTACCCACTCGTCTCCAATCTTCCTATGGGCGCAAAAACGCGCGTCCTGCAGCGCTAATAATTAGGACCTGCTCGCCGCCTAAGGACTAAGTTCCAAACAGTCTTCAAGTTAACCCTTTACACCCTTGGATCAGTATGCATATTCTCCATACTGTTCTCTATACATTTCCTGAAACGCTGACAAGGAGAATTTATTTAAAAATCAAGAGCATTATAAGTTGGTGATCATTTCCGGCCTCGATTTTCGTGACCTTAGTGTTTGATTCAGGGGTGACATAACCCTTATGTCATACTGGGACAAAAGACATTTTTACTATCTGTAACAAACAACTAATTGCAAACGCATGGATCCAGTCAAAGAAACAGTTTCACTGACATTTTTAAAAGGTTTTCAAATTTCCCTAGCAAGTTTCAAAACGACTGAGACAAAATATGCATAAAATGGAATGCCAATATCCTGACAGCCCTTCTGACTTGTGATACTTGTTACAATAATTTTACTGACCAGTGGAATGTCTAGTGCCCATAGTTCTCCACCCAGTTTGCAGTTTATCTGCAGGGCGATCTTTTGCGTGACGCTCCGTAGTTTGTTCTGCTGTGAAATTGTCTTGGCATTGATAACCTAGAGGATAGGAAGGACAAAGAAAGCATTTTTGAAGCTGACAGATGACAAAAAATTATATTATTAAGCAGTTCAAAGGAAGCAAATTGAAAAAAAAATAGACTACGCAACACAGAGATCCTGGAGAATTCTCTCCTATTAATACATCAGAATACAAACGGATGGTCAACTCTTTCAAGATAAAAAATTCCCAAGGATATCCACTTGAATAGATTAACTTGTACCTTGACTATACCCAGAACCTTGATACAATAAGTAATAGTGAAACATGATTAAAAAATTACATGACCCTGGAAGATGCCATACAATGTTACCTGAGAAGGAACAGGACTTTCTACACAGCACAACTTTTTCACTGCAGAGTAACGGTCATCTCTTGAGGTGGGAAAGATGATTACAACCACCTGAGTTTGTGGGTTGAGATATTCTCGGATCATGCGTAGGTAAGTCTCAGTCCTATCATCTCTCAGCTCAAGCATATTAGGTTGATGCACCTGTTTAAAATTTAACCAAAATATCACAAGAAAGTTAACATAATCTTTTGAACTTTAACCCATTTTCCTTTTGCTCATCTTATCATTAACAAAAATATTTTACATGTATGAGGCTACAATGGAAAAACCAGGGCAATCATAAAAATGTTGGGGCAGACTGAATAGTTAAGAGGATGAGCAGCGAATAAAACAGTAGCCAAACATGACTAAAAGAAACTTCTTTGTGTACAAAATAATCTGAAAACAGTTGAGTGGCTAAGAAATAAATCATAGTACAAGTTTTGGGGAGAAAACCCACACTTGTACCCAAGAAAACCACACACAGAAAAACTGATTGATATAGTTTAAGAATATATTTTTCTCCAACCTTTTGCCATAGCTCATTTTTATTTGGGCTCTGAGTATTAAATTTATACTATTTTGCCCTCTTTTGACTTCCATAAATCACAACTATTGTTAAGATGACATCAGACCTCTTACCTCAATACCCATTGCTGGAGTCACCTTGTTCATCATGCCAACAAACTCCACAGCTTTACTCTTGTCTCTGTTGACATACAACACCAACCAGTTATGCAGAGGAACAGGAGTAATAACTTGTTCCTTGACAGCTTGCTGGCCCCAGTCAGCCTGAGGGCTGGAAATAAATGATGTGCTTCCAAGGACTATCTTTTCCAATGGAAGCAGACGACCTTCAGTCTAAGAGGGAAAAATAAAATGTTGACTTCTAATCAGTTTTGTATAACTAAACTACTTACTTTATTACTTCTTGATAAAATTGAGGTTTATATAGAATGCTACTAGAAGTTTTCAAAAGCCCTCTTTTCAAGCAGTTTGTCAGATATGGGTGTATCAATTTTTAACTTGTTTTCAAAAAAAGTAAAGGTCATAGATATTACCTTTTCAACATTGCCACAAAAGCTTATCTGCTTTTATCAACTTTAAGCTGATGATTAACTAACTCATGCTTTGTCTTTATCATTAGGTGCACATTTGTGATTGGCCTACTGCTTTAGGGGTTATTGCAAAAAGAGGGTTGATCATCTGTGGGTCACAGGTTTTGGTTGCCATATTCCACAAACCAACTTACGTGAAGCATGGTATGATCAAGCTGCACTCCCCAAGATGTAAGTTCTTGAAGGGTCTGGCAGAAGAAAGAAATTTACAGAGAACATCAGTTAATAAGACCAATTTCATTGTTTGTGAGAAAGGATTTGAAAATTTAAGGCTACATCTGTTTTTCTATCCCAATAATTTACAACTGCAATGAAACCTTTGGGGGTTTAAATGGGCAGGCTTAAAGATTAAAACAAATTCTCACTCAGGATTCAATAATTCCTGATTAGTTCCCTTGGGTTTCTCAAACATACAAAATAAAAGATTAAGTAGCAAACAAAGATTTAATAGCAAACAATTTCAAATATTACACATACAGAACTTTACCTCAGGACAAGAGTTGATATTCTCAATAAACTTCGTCATTGCTTGTTGCCTCTGCATAGGACCAACTCTAGTGTGTGCTGCAATGTCCTGCAAAGAATAACAAGAGCTGCATAATCACTTGTCCCTGAATTACATAGTACCATTGCACCTTGATTATTCCCACTTGTGTGGACTGGGCCAAATAGTCCAGATAATCAAGAGTTTGCATAGTCAAAAATATGAAAAAATAAAATTGAATACCCAACATTGAATCAATATTACACAAGAATTAAACGACAGTCTCAGACCATTGTGCAGTAAAGGAAAAATTTGCCAAAGTATGTACAAAAATGTTTTATGAGCCAAATGACTGTACATAAATCTTTTTCAAGCTGCTACTGTGTATGTCACTAATTTGATTATTCTTCAAAGCTGCACTAACAGAATAGTGTCAACACTGTTTCAGTACATCTGCTTTGTTTGACGGGGAAAAGTTGTTACAGATCTTTGAGGTGATAAATTAAAATTGGTGAAAAAAAATGGCACCAGAAAAGTGAGTCCAGATCATCAAAAAATCTGGATAATCTAAGTTCAACCATATGTGACCGTATACCCCTTCTGCCTTAAAAGATTGAAAATAGTTTGCCATTAAGTGATGTAAGTCAAATTCAATATTCCTTTCTTCAAATCAGGCGAGACATACATTGTAATCATACCCAACAACAAATAAAAAATCATTTAATCCACACATTCATCCAATCACCACCTATGGTTCTACTGTGTTTCACTTTTTCCAATTGTACTGACCTTCATTACTCTGAAGTCCTGTCTCACAGCATCTGTAAGCCCAGTGATATTACACAGTTCTGGTATCAGACAAACCAATCCAAGTTTCATACCCTAAAATAACATTAACCTCAGTCTTGTACAAGTCTCCTTTGTGGACTTATTTCTAACCTATAATTCTAATTACAGTGATCAATGGTTTGTAAAAAGTGACTTGAGCATTTCCTTTGAAAGTCTCCCCCCCCCCTCCAAAAAAAAAAAAAAAAAAAAAAAAAACTATATTTATCTATGTATAAGTCGACCTTTTATGACTGAAAAATCAGTCCAAAAAAATCACTCTCGACTTATACATGGGTCATAGACAAATACCTGACCCAAACAATCCAAGAAATTAGCATAACAATTGCCTGAAGTCCGTTAGTAAAACTGAGTTTACAAAACCAGTTCTAATTGTGTTTGAGTTTCATCAGTTTTCAGCGTGTTCTTCATCGACAAAAAAGTTTGAAATAATAAATTTTATGTGGCTTAAACAGAAACCTACTGGAGCTGATTTCTATTATATCTTCTGATCTGTACAGCAGACATTTTTCCTTATAGCTTTGCTGCAGCTTACAGTGCTGAACTCTCATTTTCATTGAACGATTACAGTAGCTTAGTTACCAGTACTCCTCAAATTTGTATTTTCCAAGATGGCGGTGTTTTCATCAAGCTATCCTTCAAAGTTCTTTGGTTTTCCTTCAGTCTACTAAATCTCCTTTCAAAAGGTTATTTAAATGCATGAAGATTTCATTTTCAAAACAATTTACAAAATATGGTAAATTACTTCTCCAGTAAATCGAAGTGCTCGTATATGCTTAAATCATGAATTGTGGTGATATAATCAAGTGCTACTAAACTTCACAGCACACGGTTACATTTTGCTCTGCAGTTTTTTTTTAATTCACCGTGTTTTCAATACATTCTCAGAAATAAGAGATCAACCATTTGGGAACTTTCTATCAGTCTGAATTTTTCTTTAACTAGAAATAATGAAAAATCCGATTTTTGACCATGAAAATGGGAGGTGGACTTATACATGGGTTCGACTTATACATGGATAAATACGGTATCTACACATGCAACATCTAACTTAACTAATCAAACACAAGATTAAAAGGGCAAGCAAAGTATCACTTGAAATGTAACTACTACACTTTGTATGGTTTTCTGCATATCATGAATAAGTGCAGGATCAGTTAGGTGTCTAATTATAAGGTGGAGTATACCAATGGGGTCTTCACAAAACTCTTGAACTCAGGATTTAAACTCACTTTCTGTTGTTCTTTGTCTTTAGGTCGGTGAATAAGTAGGGGCTGCTCCAGATCTTGCAAATTTATGCCATAGACTTTACTAGAAACCAGAAATTGAGGGCAATGAGCAAACAGTCTATTTTCAATGATTTTCATATACACTGATTGTGTTCAATGGATACCAGATAAACAGATGGTTGCTTTTTAAAAGAATTTTTCACTGAAAGAAAATGTCCCAGATGCCCATTCCCACTTCAGAAGATGGTTACCACATAAAGGCAGGCATAAGCAGAAGAATATCAAAACCATCCATTCATCTTGTGCTCAAGCTTGTGTTGCAGCCCTCCCTAATGATGCATAACATTTTATGCTAATGCTTAAATTGTTAGTGGAGACTTGCTAATAGGGATTGCAAAAGAACACTTCATAGAATGACTTCATGCAACAAACAGCAAAAATGAAAACTTCTAACCAAGAGCTGACTTAGTAAATTGCAAGTCATTATCTGATTTTAAGCTAAACTTAGGAAAGTATGTGAAATAAGTAAAGTAAATTCTAATTAGGAATTATCATTAGTTATCTGGACATTTTTACTTTTATTTAATTTATGTATATGTATATGTACATACATACATACATACATACATATACATATGTATATATAAAATTTTAGCTTTTATTTATAGTTGATGCGATATCTAACAAGATTTTATCAACTCAACAAATGTAGATGTAGAGTAAGGTTTAGTCAGAGCTTAATTCGCAGTTATATGGAATCTCCTAAGAACAAATTAGTATTGATTAATTAATGAGTAGGAAAATCTGCAATTTTACGCAGTGGTAGCCCATTAGTACATAAATCAGCTATTTTGTGGGAAAAACCCTCAACTTCAAAATAGACAAAACCATGAACTGTTGTCTGGAAATAAATGAATCTGCTACACAGTTATGCTGAAATAATTGTCAATAGCAATACTTTTTGTGTATTGTGTCAGCAATACCACCCCTTCCCTTGAGAATGCAAAGGAAAACCCAAGAGTTACAGCCATACCTGTAATAGTCCACATACGACATCTGCTCTCCAGTATGGAATGTAAAGGTACTTGTTGGGTTCTGATCAAAAGCTATATCATCAATTCTATATGTCTTGTTGTTGTACCTAGTTTTTAGTAAGTTTTAATTGAAAAAAAAGAATCAATCAAGACTGTTACCATTTCATATACTCGAAACAGACAAGTAAGTTAATCACCTTGTCAATACAATATTTCCTACAAGCTGTTTCTTGCATTCTTCTTGAAAGCGGTCTTTTCGCTTTAAATACAATTGATGCCTGGAGAGTAAAGAAAAGCAAAAAAGATTACAATCATGGTGAACTTTCATATTCTTTAAACTTAATCTGCAGAAGAAATATACCTCAAGCCAATGAAATCCAAACTTCATATCTTAGGAATATGCAAATGAACAATAACTCACATAAAATCGTAACAGGTTTCTGTTCTAAGAAGCCTGTGCGATACATCACATAACAGCATCATTCCACCTGAAATGAGGAAAAAAATATTAGAGAGCAAGAAAAGGGAAGTGTACTATTTAGCCGTTGTACATGTATGAACATCATACACTGTACCTTCATAACACTGAATCGAAGTAATGTAACCAGGCCACAGTTCAATCTTATGCTGAGGAATACTGGCAGGTCTATGGGGATCATAGTAGTATCGCCCAACTTGTGTAAGATCAAGACGTGCCATAACTCTGAAACGAAAGCAAACTATCGTGATCAATTACCTCTGTGATAGGATTTGCCCCACAAAAACACTGATAAACCCAAAGTGCAATAGCCCAACAAACACATTAACATGTTTAGTAGTAATCTCTTTCTTTTGAGCTTCTCACTAAAAAGAATTAACAAATTAAATTGACAAATTTGTGCACAAAGTTCTTTTTTGTTCCATATTTAATTACTTCTGTGTGTCTAAGTTGCCCTACAGGGTGAGCTCAGACGAATTTGGAACTCATCACTTGTTGAGTAAGACAGTTTCTGTAAAATTTCATATTTACACTATTTTGAAATTATTCATGATAACCAATGACACCTAGATGTAATGTATTTGTTAAATGAAAAAGTACACTTGTGTAAACCTATGGGCACAAAAAATTAAAAATCACCTTCTAAATATTATGTTTAGCAACTGTAAACAGTCATCAGGTGGAACGACTCTTGTAAGGGTAACTGTGAGGGTAACTTTTTCTCCATCTGTTCTTCTCTCAGACTCTAAGACAGTCTATAATAAGAAAATCAGTCAGCAGAATTAGGAATTACTGTTGACTCAAAACATCTGTTTTGTACAACCATTACTTTGTTAACCAACTATGAGGTGTCACCAGTGATCTTCCAGCACTCCAAAGGGCAAAGTCTTCAACACATGACACACACTAGGGAATCCAACTTTATAGTTTCTAAATTCAAACTATACTTGATTCAAGTTGGTAAGATTTGGAGCAAACAAACTTGTCTTATTTAATCAATCAGTAAAGTGTAAAAGTCCATGACAAAACATCACTACTGACTGGATTTTCCAACTGTTTTGGAAGGAACAAAGTAGCCCCATCAAAAGCACTGGCTGGTCCTAAAACTTCCTTATGGCTCTTTAGAAGACCATGTCTTGCTTTCCTGCTGTCAATGTCTGGGCTAGAAATGACAAAGAAAACAACTGAATTTCTAGTGGACAGAATCTATATGTCATTATAATCCATAGGTTTCCAAAAACAAATCGCACTTCTGTGTGCAAAAATAGAACAGCAGCCCACAAGTAATTTGTCTACCACTTCACTAATAACTATATCAACACAAAATTAATCAGCCTTACCTGTAACTGACATGGTATTGATATATCTTTTGTTCAATAAATCTAATAGGTATGAAGTTAGCACAAAGTGACATCCTAAGAACAGGAAAAGAGATAAAGTGTGAGCAACAAACAATTGCTCAACATAAAAAGTCAATGTATTGGTATCAAAATGAATCCAATACAACAGAGGAAAGTACACGAACTAATTTTTTTTTTAAGAGTACACAAGTGTTGAGCTGTGATCACCTAATTTCCCTCCAAATCTGAAGTAAACTTCTCTTAACCCATTGACATCCGATGCGCCCTCATGCGCCCAGAAATAAAACCCCTCTGAAATTCCAATGCGCCCTCATGCGCCCTGTCAGAAATGGCTTGTTTTGATTGGCTGTAGCTTAGAAACAAAAACTCCCCTGGGTATTGAAAAGCAGTGAAACGTGACATGCAAAAAATAAGCCTTCGTTTGAGACCAAACTCACTATTCCACGTTTACCGTGCGATTTTTTGACAAATTTTTAAAAAATATGTCGTGGTCTTAGACATGGCTTCTGGAAGAATTGATGAAAGTTAATTTTCATCCGATGAAGAGCAAGAAGTCTTTGCTGGTTTTATCGTCGAAGAAATTGAAAAAAGCGACAAGCTCGTCAAGCACAGCATGAACAAAATTTACTTCGCAATGTGGATGACGAGATGGAAGACTTTTTCGACCTACGGTCGCAAGAAAGGGGAAGCAATTCCGATGTTGAGCTATACGCTAGTGAGGAGGAAGAAGAAAGCGACGAAAGTAGTGATGAAGAATCTGCCGCAGAAGAAAGCCAACCAAATGCTCTTCAATGGTCTAGCTAATTGCGCCAAATTAATGTTGAGGAATTCTCCATTCATCATGGCCTGACCAGAGATCTCGGAGAAAATGCAACTGCCAAAGATTTCTTCAATGCATTTATCGACGATGCTTACATTGACGAAATCGTCCGATACACCGTTGCATACGCTCGTTCGAAAGGGGATCGATCGTTCACATCTACCCAAGCGGAAATTTCAGCGTATCTCGGGCTAAACATTCTCATTGGAATCCATGAACTTCTTCAGCTGGCAATGTACTGGGATTCTGACGAGTTTGTTGGAGTTGATTGCTTAAAAAAAAACGATCCCAGAGCACCGCTTCATGACTCTGGGGAAATATTTACATCTTGCTGACCCGACCGCAGAAGACCAAAACGATCTCCTCTGCAAAGTTTGCCCCCTTGTAACTCGCTTGGAGCAAAAGTTTGCCTAAGCGAAGAACATATACGCATTGTTCAAAGTGAAACTTTTCATTTAGGCGTAAAAATTGGTTTGTTCTTGCTCATGACTCACAAAAAGTAATTTTATAGCTGCGCCTTGTGACGTGTCGCGATGGCGGGCAAATTCAAAATTGACCCACGTCAGAAAGTTTAGGATTCCTTTTGTTGAGGAGAAATTTGCGATCTGTCTTTTGGTGTTGTATTTGAGGGAAAGCTTTTTACATGATTCTGATGGAATAAGAGTGCAAAAGAGAGTCATCATACTGATAAATACTTTCAAAGCTGAAGGCAACCTTGCCAATGACTCTCTGTACATCATGAAGTTGAATCCGTTCTCTAGCTTTAGAATTTTTTTTGAGAGAGCCTGATGCTCAAGTTGAAAATAAAATTTGACAGGGGGAAAGTATATTATTTAATATGCAACTTTGTGCAGTTTCCCTTCAGTAGAGTGAAATGAAGACATTAAAATCTTAAATTATTTTGGCAGTGGTCTGTGTGTTCACTGTGGCAGCCATTTTCTCTGGAATTTCAGAGGGTGGTCTGAGTTCTAAGGTGTGGGGCTCATTGGGTTAAGTAATAACAAAGGGATTATGGAGAAGGTAAATGCTTAGAAAATTTTTGTGTTGAGTTCAAAACTTGGGAAGATATTCAAAGTAAGTAACCATGTTATTAACTGGCAACTGGTCTGGATATCATCTGTTACAGTGTAGGTTCCCTTACCACCAGACAAATTTAGACATAAACAAACTGTTGTCGTCTTAAGAATATTGAGCAGAAAATGGAACAATGATTTTTGCTGAAATGATACACACTTACTGTTTCCCAGCGGTTCCTTTTTCGCCTGTTTGACTGCAAACATAAATAACAACATCACTTTTTGTGTTACCAGAAGTTGCAGGTAATGTTAACTGCTGCAACTGATTACAACAACAATTATGATACATTCACTTATATTACCAAGTTGTACATGAAAGTTGTTTAGCAATGTTACAGTTGAAATGACCAGTCATAGAATTTTGACCACAAATCTAGACTGAAAGAGACAACTGTAAGAATGTTGCAAGAATAAAAATTGAACCACATCATAGAGTGATCTAGAGGCACAGAGTGTTTCTTGCTGACTCTACTAATATAGCACTGTGTTCTTTTTGCAAGGGAGAAAGAATTTTTTACCTACTGCCCAGAATTCTTTTTTTAAATTTTAGTTTGAGGTAATTTTCATCCAGATGTGGAGAATATTCTCCAGTCTACTGACTCTAGAAAAATGAATTAATTAAGCTTGTAGAGATATTTCATATTTTCACTAAATTCAAGTCTTGCTTTGAGTTCCACTGCTGTCAAAACTACCAGAAAACATTTATCTTGTCATGAAAGAGCTCCCTCTTTATGAAATGAAGAATGAAAACTGATTAAATTGCTAAATAAATTTCACAAGCAATTATTTGAAGCAGGATTTATGCACATAGTTCCGAGCACACAAAAGTATAGGATCCACAATAACACAGGGTTTTGCTCATCACCCCTCCTCAAAGTGCTTGCCAAGTAATATGGTACATTACCACATGTCTCATATAGGTGAACATCTCCTTACAAATTATCACTTACGTCTTAATGATATTATCTGATACTTTAAGTCCTGCCATCTGCTCCACTGGTGCCTATAACAAATTAGGGCAAGACTTTCCTTTAAAAAACAATGACCTTGGAAATTTCACTTACTCATTATAACCCCATACTAATCAAATTTAAAAACGACATGCACCAGTCTACCTGAGGGCCTTTAGGCTGCTGGGGAGGAGAGGGGCGTCTCTCTGATGGTTGTGCAGGAGCAGAGGTTGGAAAGGGTTGGGACTGAAGGGTCTCCCCTGTTACACCACCTCTCCCATATGAAGCAGGAACAGGTGGTGCTGGAGCACCTCTACCATACGATGCAGCCATCTGAGCACCTACATGGACAAGACCAGAAAAATATAAAAAATTGCCAATACAGAAGAGGAAGAATAAAATAACATCGCTGATTGAAAAAAAAGATTGCCAACCAAGTCAAGCACCTTGGCTCCAAACTTAGCTACACTATCTGTACACATTTATAACATCCTGCAAAAGGCTTTTTATGACTTCAACCTACATGAATACTCAACCAGCTATATAAATCATAACGTATTTCAATTCCCACTGACAAAATCTCATTTAGAAACAAGTACACCTCTGGTTTACAAAAAGAGCAAATTGCCAGGATGAAAAAAAAAACCCACAACAATCTTTACCACATTTATTTTGGTTTATCATACAATTGTAAATAGTTCATAATCCCATAATTTCCCCCTTAGATCCCACAGAATTTTTATTTATTTTTCTGTACCCTATCAGGCCTTCCTTTACAAGATAATAGACACAGAATGGATTCAACCATAAGTATTTGATAGCCACAGTTGCCTACTCATTATAAGGACAATGGAAAATATATTGAGAGACCAGAAACTTCAAGTTTGCAGTAATTAAATAGCTGAATGATGTGCTTAAAAGAAAATGTCTTTAAGTTTGAACAGCAGGAAGTTAAAAAGTGAAGTTTTACAATTCTCTTTACTACTAGTATGGATGAAAAGAAAGTTAACTGATACCTCTTCCATATGATACTGTTTGCTGATGAGATAAGGTTGAAGCAGGCTGCTGGCCATAAGGGGGTGCTGGACCTCCATACACTGGTCCTCCACGTCCATACATCTGACCATGCCCTACAAAAACCAGCAAGCTCAGGGAAATGATTACATAGTTGATGTAAATGTAACCATGTAATAAGCACCTCTGAAGTTCTTGCGATTGCACTACAATAGTAAGCTCTATATGGTCGCAACTGGTCCACAAACAATATGCAGAAGGTGTTCAGGATTTTATGGGAGGATCAGCACTAAACAAATTGGTCAATCAGTTAAACACTTAACCCTTAACTCCCAGAAGTGACTAACATGTAACTTCTCCCTATGATATCAGGGTGTGAAATTGCACCTAATATAGGTGCCAATGCAACTAAATTGTTTACTTTGGTGACCAAATCCTGAAAAGTAGTTGTCAAATTGGGAACTAGAATGCTTCATCATAACCGTACCTAGAGATATAGTGAATAAAAAAGATTTGCCAAGATAAATCAGTGGCAAACTTCCTCATTAAGTTTGTTTCCAAAACGCAGCACATGCATCTTGATCGATAACTAGATGCCATCTTGGATTTAGGTGAGCTTGAACGTTGTATATCGTCCATCCTAGTGTCCACTTTGTAGAACCTTGTAGAACTTAATTTTGAAGGGTCTATCTAGAACACTGACAGCATAAGGGAAAGGTTTTGTTTGTCTTTAAAAATGGTGACCAATTTTTTTTTAATTGGCTGCCACTTTAGGAGCCAAGTGGCTATCAGAAAAAAAATTAATTTCATGCCCTAGATGTCCACACATTTTTCTCACAAATGGTTTATGAGAATACTTAAACTTATCAGGAAGAAGTTTTTATCTTGCTCTTGCACCAAATTTGCATAATTGATTAACAAGGAATTGTGTAGCAGCAGAAAGAGAGAATTAACAATCAAATCTTTAGAGTTAGTTTAGTGATAAGCATCTAATTTCCATCAACAGCATTAACCCTGAATCAGACATGAAAGTCATAAGTATGGGGGACATTATTAAGAACTCAAGAAGTTCTTCATTGCAAGACAAATTCTCCTGCAAGTACCATAGGTAATGCACAAAGATTAGTATGGGAAACTTGAACACTACTGGTACCTGTAAATATTTTAAACAAGTCTGAAGGCAGCCTAATTTACTTCTTGAGATCAAAATATCAGGATTCAAGTTTTAAAGAATGAGTGTTTCATATGGTAAATATACAAACCTGAGGCCTGTTGATATTGTTGAGGTATTTGTGACTGGTTTTCTTGTGGCATTTGCTGGGTATTTGATGGGTAACGTGGTTGCTGATGATATTGTGGTCCTTGCTGAAAGGATGGCTGTTGTTGTTGTTGTGGATACATGTGTTGTTGTTGATAGGGTTGCTGGTGCCTGTAAGGTGGTCGTTCCTGCCGATAAGGCAATTGTTGTTGTTGTTGGTAAGGCGGTTGTTGGTATGGTGGCTGCTGATGGTAGCCTTGCTGTTGATAAGGATGTTGCTGTCTATAATGTTGTTGTCTTGGTTGGTAGCCACCTTGTTGTTGATAAGGAGGTTGTTGATAAGGGGGTTGTTGCTGTTGATACTGGGGAGGGTATGGTTGTCGCTGGCCATACTGTGAAGGACCTGGCTGAGGAGGCCCTTGATGAGAGAGATGCTGAGGATGCTGTGTCTGGCCATTCTACCAAGAAGAAAAAATTTAAATCATCAGCTGATGCATCTTATGTAGAAAACACATGTGACTATTCACTCCAGAACACCTAGCACCATTGCAAAATAAACTACCTTCCAATCAAGAAAACCAAATCTTTCTAACCCAAAAGTGTAGACTTGATATTTTGACCATAGAAGGTAACCAGTGGTGTTATCTTGGCAAAAGGGAAAGTAGTAACAATCATTGCCTTTCTTCAACTGACTTGTGTGTCAGTCTTGCTGAAAACTATTCTAATTTCTTGTTGTAGGCAGAACAGTTACTTAAATCCTTTCTTTCCAAGAGCTGCTACACCTTCTGCTACAAGGTAGGAACATTGTCTCCCTTGATCTTCCTCATTTCTTCTTCTCAACTGTATCAAAACTTGTGGTTAAAAATTTAGCGAATCACTTACCTGTCCATTTTGTCCTTGGCCTGGAGGTCTGGCTGGTTGTTCTAATGCCTAAGAAAGATTGTTGATGAAAATTTAAAAAGACCAACTCTGACCAGGAGGGATAAAAATTGTAGGTCCAGAATATGGCATAACCCTCATTCTTTGGAAAATGCACACAACCTTGCAACTCTGAATTTGTTATTGCACAATACAGCTTTGGTCGATGAAATCAATGTTTAGCTGAAGAAGAAAAACCAACAAGCATACATCCCTAGGCATTATAAGTAATATGGCCATAAGACTGATGTGAGAACTAAAATCAGTTTTCCAAGTCTAAGTTTTCCAGGTCTTAAGTTTCCTGGTCTTGGTTCTTTTGGTCTCAGCTTTCTAGGTCTTAGTTTCCCAGACACCTGACTTAAATTGTCCTTGCCATAGAGATTTGCCATTTGAAAGTTTTTTAAGGTTACAAGATGTCGTTATCGACAAGGAAGAGTAGTATTTTTTTTCTCAAAACGATCTTTGAACGTGTCAGAACTCAGATAGGTGCAGCTTGTTATCGGTGACGTCAGCCAAAACCGAATGACACCTTCTGCAGTTCACTTGGGCAACCGACTCGAAATTCACTCACCAATATCGGTAAAACGGAACTACGGTATCGAACCAAATAATTACTGTTTTAAGAAATACTTCATTGGTCGAAAGAAAAACAAAAACACTCAAACCACAAACAAAGCCACCGTCCCAGCTGAAGTTGCCCCATCATACAAACGTGACCTTTCGATGAAATACGGGGTCGACGCGCGCTTTTTCAATTCGAAATTAAAAACTGTTCTTTGTTCTTTCGCAGTTAGCTAGAAACCCTCCTTAAAGCTTGCGGCGGTAAACGAGTTGTTTTATATAAAATATTAAAAATTTCAACATCAGGCGGAGTCTTGTTTACAGTGAATGTTTTCAAAAATTTAGATGATAAAGAATCCCATTGTGTAAGGTTTCGTTAGTTTGCTTACCTGTAATAGCGCAGCGCCTCGTCCTCCACGGCCAGCCATGCCGTTCTAGTAGATACTTAAACCCTAAATTTGTTAAAACGTTAAAAATATATTTTAAAAAGTTACAGAAATCTCCACGCGCACATGTAGTGCTTTACTTACTGAGTTCAGACTCGTGCTAGTCAGCAACTGCTAACCGAAATAAGCATAATGAACTGGCGGCAACATACCATAATGATCCGACACTTAGTCTGACCAATCAGAAGCCTAAATTACTATTCGATAAAGGATCGTAAAACTACGTAAATAAATCGACTACGTTTCATCTATACCGAGAACTTTCTCAATCGCGCCTGTCGTAAACTGCTGTCATTCCAGCCATGGAGAAAGACGACTGTGAAAAGATGTCCACTAAAGGGCGGGAAACTCCAAGGCTAAACATGGAACATGGATTTATGCAATCCATAATAAAGAATCAAGTCGACAGAGATGAGTACGACAAAGAACAGAAGCTTTTAAAGTTGCAAAACAAGTCAGGCGGGCCATCTCGGAGAGAAAGGCCGAAAAGAGCGGCAATGCAAGTTTACGTTCCTCCACATTTGAGACAGAAAGGAACACAGAAAGAGAAAGAACAAGGAACCGCTAGTAAGCCCACATCAACCTCTCCTAGTGGTGAGCTTTGGCCTTGTTTTACATTACGGAATCGCGCCCATTGAAAAGCGTCGCCCGAGAAAAGTGGGGTACCCATGATGCTTTGCGGGCGCAATGACCAAGGAATGAGGTTGCAAACGCTCACCGCCAACTTCGGTCGCTTTAGATCTGAATTGACAAATTCCCAAACGGGAGTTGTAAAATTTCGCTTTGCGTCCGTTTAGAGACAATGGAGATACAATTGGAGCAATTAGCATTGTTTCAAAGTGACGAAATGCTCTTTTCGTCGGTAAAGAGCGAGGGCCGCGTTTGCATATCAAAAGAGCGTGAAGTGTTCATCCGTAAGCTTATGAGCGTGAGCGTGCACCTACGTGGAGCGGGAATCTACAACGTATACTTAAGCTTTTCGAAAAGTAATTAGACTACCGACGTGTTATCTGAAACTGACGGCAATAACGGGCCGAAAAGGAAGGTAAAATTCCGCACAGCCCCACACTACATTATACGTTCAGTTCTTGGATAGAGTGACAAAAACAATACTTTACCATTGGGAAAAACAGATTTGTTTTACGATAGTATGGGGCAGTACGGAAATTTTACTAAAAGGAATATTTCTGTGATGTTTTGCTTTCTTGGCGAAGTTGATGGTCGAACCTCGCAAATCTGCCGCATTTGAGTCTTAACACAAATTGAAAACCCGGCATTTGAAAGGTAATTTAATTTTACATCTGACCGATTTTTAAACAATATAACCTAATCAAGATAACGCCACTAATTAGGTCTATTCTTCTTCGATGAAAAGCGCTACGTTTCGGTTGTCTGCACAAGAAACAATACTTTCGAACACTGCGTACACGGGGGATTACATGATTGACAGTCGGATTGACAGGCCTGCGTGAAGTTAGGCATGCTCTCTTTCTCTTTTCTAGCTTATTTGCATTTTCCCGTGCGACGTTTTTCAATGGGCGCGATTCTGTAATGTTGTTTGTGTTTGTATGATTCACCACAATTCAAATTGGGAATGGTTGAATTGTGGCGGGAATAGTGGCTGAAAATTGATGTTTGTGCATTTAACATCAACATATGTCCTTTGTTATTAGAAAGGAACGAGAGCTTTTCTCAATAAACCTTATAGCAGCACTCTTTTGATGAAAGAAACAAATCCCTGTGAACCATGTTTGTTTATAAACTGATCAACTGTATCCTAAAACCCTTTAAAATAAACCTTTACTAGTTGCACGCAAGACGGTTGTTTGCACATGGTTGACTAGTCTTCCTCTCGAGAGTTTGATCGCTCCCAAACTGTTAGAGGTTAAGTTTAAAAATAAACCTTTTATTGAATTCTCAACATTAACACTTGCTTTGACAATGCTAAAATCCAAGAAGGTTGCAGGGTGGAGCTAAGTCAGTAGTGCATAACAGCCATAGCATACCCCCGTTTCTGCAGCATGAAGTGAATACAAATAGTATCAACTCCTAAATGGGATGTCAGGTTACTATATGTAACCCCCTCCCCTCCCTCAATTTTTATTTCAGGTTTCCAAGCCATTTTTCTAGAAGTCATCTAATAGAACAGACCCTTTTAACACCTTAACACTAGTATTCATATTCTCTACACTGTAACCTATACATTTCTTAACCCTTTAACTCCCAGATCAAATGTGCAATTCTCCCTACTGTCAACCACACAATTATTATAATGTTAGTACAGAGAATTTAATATTGGATCAACTAATTATTCCAAAATTGATATTTTCTTTATTCTCATCACTCATCTCGTTGGGATTGTATTAATATTGTAAGGAGAAATTCTGTCTTGGTCATTCATGCGAGTAAAAGGGTTAAGGTGCAGACAATGAGAATTTTTATTAATAGTTAAGAGCTTCTTTTGATTGGTGATCATTCCCTTTGTTCTTGTGACTTAACTGTTTGATTCAGGGGTGATATTGTAAAGAGAAATTAGAAATTACTCTTAAGGGCTAAATGGTGGTGAGGTTGTAGTGCAGTATGTTATGCTAACAGGTAGGATAGTGTTATCCACCCTTTGAAAGACTAGGCCCAGAACAGAGTTATCTGGCTAGGGCTTGAATCAAGATCTCTCAGTCTGGAGTCTAACATGCTACAGGTAATGTCAGCCCCTTGCTTGGTCCTCCCAAGTTCCATCACCCCTTATGAAGCTCTGTCACCCCAAATTAATGGCAACCCAACACAGAACTACTGGTTAGGCCCCAGTGACTCCCATTATTCTACATTATCTAACATAAATATACGTACTTGCATAGCAGCTTCAAAAACAGAAGACTGGGAAGCAGAGGAAAAACCTGCCTCTGAAGTCGCAATCCAGATGAAGCTTGAATTTGTTAGACAGGATGGGAAAGTAAGCAAATTGGACATCTGTGAGGTAAGCACTTTAGCCTTACAGTACCATGAAACATGAACATTTTTTGGCTTTAAATTTAGGCTGATTTTGAAGCTTTACCTTGATATGCCAAATAAGTTCCTTTACAGAAAAAAATCCTACCATGTACATGCAAAAAGTTTTATGGTGCCAAATTTACCCCCTTTGTCAACTAAAAAGCTCTACAGACTCACAAAATATCATCAACCAGTCATCAACTATGTGGATGTCATGATATGTGGATATTTGTCTAAAGTGTGTCTGTTGTTGTTGTTCAGGTATTGAGGTAGAGATAATAGATAAGAAAATGCCAGAAAGTAAAAGCAGGTGTGAAAAAAAATGTGAATGAAATTGAAATTTAGCCACAAATTTCTGCTTAGGAGGTAGAGAAAGTTCTGATGGTCAATGGTTAACAAACACCCAGTGCAGCTAAGTATTTCTTTGACTGATCTTTCCTTTAATTTTCTTGTAGGGAGAAGATCTTAATAAGGTGGTGAGCAGTTTTGGCCGTGCCAATGGCCTAGATGCTCGACTAAGGGATGCTCTGTATCATCGCATTTCCACAGCTTTAAAAGAGAGAGCAGTGTAATGACAGCTACTCTTCTATTTGAATTTATTCATATTGAATAGACTTCCTGTTACATTTTATTTTATACCTATTTCTAAGTTCACAAACTTTCTGGCAAAAATAGCTTGTTTGATCATGTGATATGAAGCTCTGAATATGAATATAATTAATGTGTCACAGTCACCTTAAATTTGGACTCTATCAATAGGATTTTTTTCTTAGCCTCATCTAAATTTGAGGGGTTTGGAAGAAGTTAAAACAGTCATGCAAACCTTAGAGGCGGTCAAAGATTTGTGTTACTCTTGAGAATTCAACCCAAGATTATTTAATAAGGCTTTTTAATCAAAATGACATTATTCCTTTATTGCTTTTGTGAGATCTCTCTTAAATACTTGTGTACATATTCACACTCTTAACACTCCTATTGCTCAATGACAGCTCATGTACTATCTTAATTAATCTATTAATTTAATAGGAATAAGTTTTGTTAAGAAAATTTTTTTTTAATTGTTCTGTTTACATACTGGAATTCCTTTCAAAGAATTTATTTATAAATATGCAGATTTTATTCTATTGGGAGATAGGAATATGAATCATAGGTTTGATGAATGAACCTTATATTGTACAGATTTATATTTTCGTAA
Source organism: Pocillopora damicornis (assembly GCF_964200805.1). NCBI lineage: Eukaryota > Metazoa > Cnidaria > Anthozoa > Scleractinia > Pocilloporidae > Pocillopora > Pocillopora damicornis. The sequence goes on from NC_142672.1 coordinate 21,022,876, forward strand.
ATTATTGTAAATATGGACGTTTTTATTAAAGGTTTTGTTGCATTATTTGATCTATTAAAATTTTTTCCTCGTACATTTAAGCTTCTAAAAAAAATTTTGATCAATGCTAGAAACCACCCTGAAAATATGATAAGTGGGTGAAAGCAGAAGGTACAGATTTATATTTTCATAAAATACTTCAAATATGGATGTTTTTATGAAAGGTTTTGGTGCATTATTTGATCTGTTAAAATGTTTTCCTCATACATTTAAGCTTCTTAAAAAAAATTTGATCAATGCTAGAAACCACCTGGAAAATATGATAAGTGGGTGGAAGGCTCAAAAAACATCACCAGTAACCTTTACAAAATATAACAACATAATTTTTGTGTGCATGACTGCGACCTTTCTAAAGATGTGCCTGATTTGGGTCATTCCCCTCAGCACCCCTCCTTGAAGTATATTAATTTTCTTGTCCAAGTCCCTCCATAAACAGGTGTTTGCAATGCAGATACTGAAATACCCAAAGTAACATTTCACCTATCAGTACCCCTGAATGGAAACACCCAATGGAAATAAAATTGATGTTAATTCCTCTCTCATGGTTACTGCAACATATCTAAATTAAGTTTTGGGAGGGGGGAACTTCCAGATTCCCTTTTTGTCCCATGTTCTTGACAAAGCCAACTCTTTAGCACAAAGTTTAGGTTTTTATTTATCACATGTCATGAAATTAAATTACAGATGAGTATAACAAACTTAAGTCTTGCCGAATGCAGGTTCCGTAAAGAGAGAACACCAGTCAAAAATATATGTATTCCATAAAAAAAAATAAAACTTACACTAACATGAAACATTTATAAACAACAACAAAAGGAGCGTCTTTGAGGCTGAATGTGAAAATAAACAGAGCAATGCCACATCATTCAGGCCTTTTCGGAGAACACCACAGATACCACGCCAAAATGATAAGACTGGATTTGTCAGTTAACTTTATTTGCACTGTGCATCTGCAGTATTGAACTGTGTTGGTTTCTGTCAGCTGAAAAAGTGTCTTGAAACTCCATAGCTACAGCATTTAAGTTCTTTATTTCTGGTTCACACTCATGGTATCTAACCTATTGCCACTTTTTTCTTTTCTACCTGACTAGACAGTATCCATTGGTGCTTTTTCCTTTTGTAACTCATAAATCTGTAAAACATAACAGACAAGACAAGATTTTGCACATTCAATTTTCCTTTGATAAATGAACAAGGAAATTAACAATAATAATTGAGAACCCTTATTCAGTGTTCTCCCTTATTTTAAGCATAACAGGTAAAATGAATTTTCAAACCGGTAAAGGAATCCTTCTACCTGTTGAATTTTTGAGAATTCCAAGCAATTTTAAACGGTATTAAGAGGTACTACAGACGGTAAATTTTACTGGTTACTGCCTGAAAAGGAGAACACTGCTTATTAAGACTGCCCAATGAAATCATGAAAATCTTGAACTCCTCACAACAATTGTGAAAAACTAAATAGCAAACTGTTTAGTACTTAAATTGGATAATTGTGTTGTGAACTGTGGCAACCCATTTTACCTGTAGAGTGCCTGTTTTAACTCAGAGTATAAATGAGTACAAGCAAACTATGGAGAACTCTTTACAGAATACTTGGAGAGAGGGGGGAGGGAGGAAGGGATTCCTTGAGGTGGACTACAGTATCCTAGCGAGAAGGAGTGGCAATACTACCACTGTTTCACAGTTACACAGCTCACTTGTCATGGTTTACCATTCCTAGAGGGAGTTCTCTAACAGCTCTTAAGGCAGCCAAAGCATAGCTCACCCTATTTTCTTTTTCTGATTAAAATATTGAAAATTTCAAATCCCAAAAAAATAAGTGCCTAAAATTTTCCAAGTTTGAAAATTAAGTAACAACAACTGAATTTAACAATCTCTATATTTTTTATGTTGTATACCTGTATATATGAATCAGAGAGAGTTATCACTTGAGGCAAAATCTCTTTAACATGAAGATCTTGGAGTTCAAACCACTTGTTTGCACCCTAAATATACATATCAAACAATAAAAACCTCAGTAATGTCCTCACCCCCTTTAAAATAACAATACTAATTACACAAAGAAAATGAATACTGTATTAATCTTACTTTGTGTAGGATGTGAACTTTGAAAGTTCCAGCACCTGTGAAAGGAAGCAACATGACATTTCTTCATCCTATGTCTAATGAGTTTCTAATGCATGTTTTCTCTTTTATTCACATTTTTAGGCTTCTTTGCAACAAGAAAAAAGCCCTCAGGTGTTTCTAGGACTCAAACCACTCCTGAAACTCATTTCAGAGTACAACACTTTTTGAATTAATTGATGCTGTCTCTCTTTCTACTAAAGCTACAAAAGGGCTGAGGGTAGGGGTGTGGAGCAAGGATTCTTCTACCTTGCCCCCTCCCCCCTCCACCCCTCTATCTCCTCTCCTACGACCCCATTTTGCAGTCAAGCTGCCAACGACAGTAGTATAATTGGCTATTTTAACAACTGGTTGGCTTACATTGTAATTGCTATTGACAAACCAATATATTAAGTTTGAGTATCAAGGCTCAGACACATTGGGCAACAAGGAAGAGCACAATTCTGTAGAAACAACACAGTCACTGCATCTGCTTAGTATGCTTTGTGAAACATGGAAAATTTTCAGAAAATCTTTGTCCTTGGGAAGGATATAGGAAATTGTACCTTTATGGTCTGAATTTCTGTAAAAGTTGTATCAGATTCAACAAAATAAGTCCTGCTAACTTGTTTTGGGTGTAGCACTTTGTTGGTTCATGTCATAGAGTACCCCAATGCCATGCAGGAGATTGAGTACTCAAGCTCCAGACTGGACATATACCCAGGGTCTTCAAATAACTAAAGAAAATGTGCTACTTTTGCTTTGATATTGCAAATGGTTAGCCACTCTAGTCTTCTCAGATAAGGATGAAAAGCTGTAGGCCCCATCTCTTGCATCTTCTCTGCACTGGTTAGCAGGGGATGTTAACTTAAAGAACCCATGCATTTCTTGCAAAGAGCAGGGAACACAGCTCCTTGTGTTGTGGCCTGGCCTTGTTGTTGTTTATACATCATATAAGTATTTCCTTTATAGAAAGAGCTTGGGGCAATAAAGGAAGAAGAAGAGTGGATGATGGAGATTTAAGGGGACACTATCCTACCTTTGCTTGGCTCTCCTTCATGACAAACATTTGCAATCAGATCATACTGAGTGTGGGGATGAGCATCTTGCACAGCTGGGTCTGATACCAGGAACTCTGCCATGTCCACCCCCCTGAAAAACACACAAAGCACTGATAATTTAATTTTTATGGTGCTAAATGCAAATTTAAAAGGCAATCAAACAAGATAATTTGAGGTGCAGGGGTGATTTGTTGTGTAGTAAAGTGTATACTGTACTTTCAATAATGATTCACTTTAGTGCCCATGGGAAGGGGGGAGGTGTTATTTATGTTGGGTATCTCAGGGAAGGGCACCCATTCAAAACAGGGTGCTTATTTCTTTATTGAAAAGCAGCAGAATGTGCAAAAAAGCTTGATGTTTATTTGAAAAGGATCAAGAAGAATTGAAAACAGACTATTTGTCCTTGGATCCTTTTAGTAGGACTGGCCAAGCCGTTGTCGCAAAATTTTAAGACAAGATCATTCATTTGAAGGAAATGTGCATATATGTGGACATAATACTTAATAGTTTCAGAGAGACTAAGAAAAAGGCCATTGTTTCTGTAATTAGGCTTTAAACATGTACTCTAACTGTGTACCATTGAATTAAAATAGGAATGTTAAATGAGGATGATTACCCAATAGGGGCACTAATCAGAATAGGGGTGCTCATTAACCCTTAAAGTCCTACTAGTGACTGACAAGACAGAATTTCTCCTTACACTATCAGTACAATATCAAGCAGACAAGTAATGAGAATAAAGAAAAATATCAATTAGGGGATTATTGGTTGATCCCCAAACTATCATCACATAAATTGTACAGCAGATGGTAAGGAGAATTACTAA